>NC_079447.1:24824606-25052262 GCF_903798145.1 Danio aesculapii | reverse complement strand
GATTTTTTTAAAGTAATTATTTAAAAATATAGTTTCGGAAACTACATGACACTTCTCATTAATTCCAGCTCATCGCGTTTCTGGCTAAGCTGTGTTCGTGCATTTAGTTCTTGGCCTAAAGTGACTCCTTTTCCTCATCATTCTGGAAAGTTTTAACCGACACTTATGTAACACATTATAAGATTTCGGAAGAGATGATGAAACTTAAACCATCTTCCGATGCATATTAGATAAGCTTCTGGTTAGTTTCGGGAACACCATCACATCTGCACTTAATAGCACAAACACACTTTTGCACTCTCCAGTGAAAAAGACAGACATTAATCATGCAACCAAAACTGTCATTCATCACAGATATCTGGGATATATCCACAATGACATAACCCGAGGTGTTGCTATAGTTACTCAACAAAAAGCGCTAAACAAATCGAACACTATCAGCACGACATTTAATCATATGAAGCTATAATTAAATATAGTTTAAGTCGCGCCATGTTCAAAGCAAATGAAGGAGAAAATGAATGCTGCTTAGTCGTTCAATAATAAGAATAAGTCGATCTTTCTTTTATAAACTGTTATAAACAATGTTGACTTGAAGGTGAACATGATGCTGAGCATTGATAATTCTCCTGCACATTTGTGGATTATCTCGACAAATTACAACATTAGATGGTTTCCAACCACATAATACAACAAAAGACAAACGATCCAGCAATCATAAATTTACAAATGTGACCCTGGACCACATTTTTCCATTTATATGATCTGTTAGGATACGAAAACATTTGGCTGAGAGAGCCTATTTGACAACATGCATTTCAAAAACGATTTCAAAAATTAAAAACAATCAAAAACACCGAGAAACCTGCACTTAAATATGTCCAAATAAAGCTCTAGCAATGCATTTACTAATTAAAAAGGATTTTGATACATATACTCTTATAGGAAATTTACTAAATATCTTCATGTAACATATTTAATATTCGGGTTACACTTTACAATAAGGTTTAAAAAAAATCAACAGTTTAACCCATATTTTTGCCTATTTCAAAAAATGTTCGTGCATGGATTTGTGGTCCAGGGTCACAGATAATGTTAAAAAGTAGGTTATTTGACAACGAATAATTCTGGGAAGTCCCAACATTTCTGCATAACAAGTGCTTTATTTCACGCCCCGTCTTCACCATACGGAGTGTCTTTAGCTTTCACAAGCATAACAAATAAAACTCCATTATTGTAGACTTTTAAACCATGACGATTTTTTTAAATGTTAGCCCACTTAGGCTAACAAACGTGCAAATCAGTCCCTCTATTATTATAAAATATTAACAAAGCCAAAATGGTAAGCCTAATAATAATTATTATTATATTTTTATGATAACAGTTTATAATAACTATAGTAATAATAATAAACATTTTTATTCAGTGTAAGAGCACGTTAAAAAAGAAACTGTTGACCTTTTCTTTATAAAGAACATTTGATGAGTTAATTTATAGGCTATTAAATCTTGAACACCTCGACTGCTTAGAACTTTGAACTTGGATAAATTTACTTTTAAATTCCTTTATATTTAAAGTACTCAACCAATTTAAGGATTTTGAATAGCCTAATTTTCCAATCCACTTATTCTACTGATAGGGGGAATCATGACTGTAAACTGTCAGGTGTGAGAGACAATCACCGTCGTAAGGCAGTAAAAAGCACAAACTTTCGTTTTCGCTAGTTTGTGGGTTAAGAAGTGCAACCTTTCACCCTGCGTGTGTCTAATCCTTCAATGACAAGGATATTAATTATGACAACGCTTGCCGTATTTCATATATAGGCTACAACAGAAAGGTGGCGTTCACTATTCGCCATAGCATCACCAAACAAGCAGCAATGCTCTTTTTTTCCTCCAGAAAAAAGTATTAGGTGACAGCATCGCCCGAAAGCCCTTTTCTAGTGACGGAGGAAGATGTGTGCTATGCCTTTTTTATTTAACCATGCAGGTGTTTCTAATTTAACATAGCCCATTGTGCACGATTTGTTCTGTGCTGATTTTTTTTTACCTAATATCAATTAAATTAATTTATTATGCTTTAGGAAAATCCCATAATTTAACTAAGACTCGTACATTTGTTATCTATATATTTCATTTGTAAAATGTTGTGGTTTAAAGCAAGTTACTATAAAGTGTTACCACACACTTCAGACTTTAGAAGTAGGTCTATACCAAATAAAATGAATGCGCGAGATACAAACCAAATGCGCTATAACAATTTGTTCGTTGCATTTTAAAATGGAAATGATCAAATCTATAAACAGATCAATCTCAAAACTGATTATTTTGCACGAGAAAGGCAATTATTAAAGTTGTTTTCAACAAGTTGCATGTTACAAATAAAAGAGTAATTTTAGTTTAAAGAAGAAGTAATGTGCTGTTGGGATATTCCTCTGTACACCGCGCGTCCACAAGTCTCCATCATGTTAGTCAGTGTTGGGAACGCTGCTGATTTTCGCCGTGTTCTCAGTCCAGGGCTGCAGGTTCTGAAGTGCGAATAGAGAGCTGTTGTGTAGGCAGATTGGGTCTGGAGTTACAGGCTGGTTTATAGTCTTTTGAAAAGCTTCTTGTTGAAGCTGCATTAGGATTCGGTTGGCTTGTTGTCGTTCGGCTTCTCTCTCCTCCGCTGTCTGCCGCCTGCATGGGTTTAATACAAGTATTTTAGTCAGTGACCCCCTCCAGGATTGTACGAATAATTCTAAGTCTAAAACTACAAAGACATGTTATTATACATTATAATCATTATAATAAGCTATAATTATTACAAAATTCTTATGATAGGCGATAATTAGCTACTTGATAATGTGGATTTGCTAAAATAATGAACTTACAAATCTTCGTTTACATATTTTGTTTCATAAACGTTCATATAATTTTTTTATCATTTAAAACTGATTGCATTAAAGTTTATTTGAATTGTCTGAATCCAGTTTATTATTATTATCAGGTCAACATATATCAATTTATATCAGCTATCATATATCAAATATCAGCTATCATATATATATATATATATATATATATATATATATATATATATATATATATATATATATATATATATAGTGTGTGTGTGTGTGTGTGTGTGTGTGTGTGTGTGTGTGTGTGTGTGTGTGTGTGTGTGTGTGTGTGTGTGTGTGTGTGTGAATATCCTATAATTTGGCGTTCTCATAATGTCGCATATAGTCAAATCATCATGATTTATATTTCCCATGTCAATTATTAAATTGTAATAAATATCTCTATAATCTTTACTTAAAAATTATCTGATCATAAACCTTTTAGATCACAATATTGAACATCAGTAATTAACCTTCTAACACAACTAAGACTAAAATGGTTAGATTATATATTGGTTTCATTATGACCTGGAATATGTTTAATAAAAATAGTATACATTTAGCTACTGACATAGCTATTGATTGCATCTATATTGAGTGAACAGACCATTCAAACCTATGGAATGCATTATGGAACTGACCCAGCTGACCTCACGGTTTATTTAAAAGCAAAATACTCTGCTGGGTTTAGTGCTGAGACGAAAAAGAATGCATTACGTGTGAGAGTAAAGCCTTGATTAGATCGCAGAAGCTCACCTCCATTTCGTTCTTCTGTTCTGAAACCATGTTTTGACCTGCGCATCAGTCATTTTAAGTGCTTTCGCTAAGGCTGCTCTCTCGGCTGACGCCAGATACTTCTGACGGTGAAAGCGTTTCTCCAGCTCACATATCTGAAGACGTGTGAACGACGTCCGGGGCTTCTTCTTCTTCGGAGGTGTTCGGTTCTGGTACGGGTGACCTATACGGCGTGTTACAGTGAACGGTGAGAGGGCCACTGGATTGAGAGACAGAGTGAAAGCAAGCGGAAGAAATCAGCAAAACGACAAAAGCCAAGCAGTGAAAGGCAAATGCGACTTTTTAGAGGAGAAAGCTGACATTGGTCCTTATTAAACAAGCAACAATCACAAAATATATTGAATTAGTTCAGCCAAGCAAGCAAATAGACATGAGTAGGCTATATTTCAAAATATATCCTCATTACGTGTTAAATGTTAAAAGAATGAATGAAATAAACAGACTGATTTTGAAAAAATCAGGTCTAACGAAACTGATTATGGGGTGTTTCAAATGTTGAAAATAATAAGTAGGACTACTGATAATATTCGAGTGAAAACATTTAAAATAAATGTTAGCTATTTAATAACACTTCATATTTAGCCTTTAATCAATTAGGCTACATCGATGAAAGTAATTTAGTGTCAAATCAATAACACATTAAAGTAACAACTGCACAATTTCACTCTGCATTTTGAAGCCTATATATTTTTAATAAAAATTGTTTTTAACAGCAATTAGGGCCTAATAATTATTTATTTGCTTAATATTAAAAAAGCGTGATAAATTGTGGTTAAAATAAAACAAAAAACTGACAACCATGTATAAACTCCATGTACTTCTGACACATAACCACAGGAAAAAAATCTCGTGTGGATTTAATTTCATTTATTTATTTTGGCCTTCAGGTGCATTGCGATCGAATAAGTGTAATTTGTTTATGCTTTTAATTAGCAAGACCAACGGTGTATAGCCTACTGAACATTCACTTTTTAGAAAGTCCTCGAAACCCAATTAATCATTTTAATTCATGAATCCGCGATGGAAATTCAACTCATTTTAAATATTTGCTGGCCTAATTTTTTAAAACTTTCTTATAAGTAGGCTAATTTCAGTTTTTCGACCGCTTTGGCCGCTGAGAAGTTAAATCATTGGTTGCATGTTATGCATGACGAAATCCTTTTAATGCAAATTTGGAATCACACAGAATCAATATAAAATATAGCGCGGGCAAATATTACTGCACATTTAGATTGGTCTCTGTACCTGTAAACCTGTCTTTGGTATATCTCCTATTACTCTCCATCCACGGAAACGTTAATCCCGTGAGATTGTTAATGGTGCCCATGCTTCCCATACTTGGCACCGTGGCAGCGCTTGTGGGAATGGACGAGTGGACGCTGCCCAGCGGCCGGTGCGCAGGAACCCGGATCACTCCCGAAGAATTAAGGCAATTTCCGTTAACATTCGCGCCCAAGTTCATGTTATAGGACCCGACGCTGCACGAGTTTCCATTGTATCCAGCCGAGTTATTGACGTTGTAGTTGCCAGTCATGGTATTGTAGGCTGTGCTGACTATGCAGCCCAAACCGTAGTCCAGGTCCTGCATTCTGGGGTTGGAGATCATGCAGCTCCCCTGGTCTGCATTGTTAAGAATCTGATCGATCCCAAAACTGATGGTGTCTGCGTGCGTCTGGTGGAGATGCGCTCCCATATGATCCATGGTGTGGAGAGGCGCGCGCTCCTGCGATCCTCCACGTCACCCCAGTTATCATACAGCAACTAAAATGCAGTTTAGTCCAGACTTGTCGTTATCTAACTGCATTGACTGCATGTGTGAGAAAGACGGAACTACAGACGATTATCTTTTACTGCCCCCCTTTACCCTTATAGCCATAGCCTGCCGGATGGAGCCACGGGAACATCAATCAAAATGCCAAAGAGGCTGGGTAAAATTAAGCCTCCAATTCTGAGCTGAGAGACCCAATTGGCTAAAGAAACCACGTCGAGTGTGTTCAGTAAAATCCACTGGAATTCCCTCTTCAGCACAGGACAATTCAAAGAGATGGTTTATTAAAGCAAAGCACGGCCGATTACTCAAAACAACACAAAATGTCTGCTTCAGTCACATTATTATCTTGGCCCCACAGCCTCTCTTGTTGTCTTTGGATACATACGTTTGATAACATTTTGTCTTAGTCGTTATTTTCACTCTTGTTAGACGACAATAGATCAATATTTCGCGGACATGAACTTTTGGATTAGATTTCAAATGAATTACTGTCGTTTGTCGGCATTTTAAACAGGGTTTAGTCATACAGCGATTATTAAAAAGGCAAATAATGTCACGAAATGTTACATTTCATTATGAAATTGAATCAGTCATTCCTAGCCCTCAATAACTGTAAAACAACATTATTGTTATAACAAGATGGGTTCATGTCAAGGAACTAAATGTGTTTCAGATGCATCGTTTATTTAAAAAATTGTTAGTCACGACATAAATTTAATTCACATTATTTTGGTTACTGATCCGATGCAGTGTAACGACTAACTTTAATTAATTATTCATTTTCTTTTGTATGCATTAATCTTCCTAAATCAGACAATAACACAATAAATACATTCGGAAAGCAAGCACATTTTAGGTAATCGATTTCCTTCTAGATGAAAGGGGAGGTGATTATTTAACGCATTAAAGTATTAATATTTGATGGACTTTAGATTAATGCAGGCCAAATGTCCCACATCAAAGTTTAATGAGTGCAATGGTGTGTATTTTTGCTAAAATTCTTTATTGTTTGTTTCAGTAATCTTAATCATATATGTTATACGTGTGCTGCATGGTGCTTAAAACACCAAACGATTAGTTTGTCTTATACGTTTAAAAAGAAAAAAATAGGAAGTCAGTAGAATGTTGAAAGTGCTGAAATCATTTGGGACGGTCCGATTTTGTTTAATTATAGCCATTATTCACCCACCAAGGTCCACTTGAAAAGTGTCATTTATTGCGCGCCCACTTAAGGCTTCACTTCATTCATCTGATGCAAACTGATGTGACTGGAAATGTATTGACTTAAATTTCAACACAAAACGTTTATCAAAATGCTTTTAAAAAATAAACGAATAGAAAAGAGATTCTAAGTAAATTCCTCTCACTGTTTTCTTTTTTCATGCGCAAATCTGTTTTGAGGTTTTCTCGCGAACAATTTGTCCAGTTGCAAACAATTTGCTTAAGGTTTATCCCTTTAAAATAACGGACAGATTTTCATAACCGTTTAATCTTCTTTCCACGACATTTAAAATAATTTACAGATTGCTGTGCTATACAGAAAAACAGTCTTCAAATGTGTCTTCTCCCATATATGTGCACTGTTTTTTCGTTAAAATTGTCTGCGGCGCATCCTCATCCTCATCACTCTATACCTGTGTAATGTTTGACATGTGATCTATCTGCGCTTACTGGCGCCACTTCCATCATCTGCATCTGTGGAGAGCGCGCAGTCCTGCTGCTGACAGCTTCAAGAGCATCTATTCATGAAGGGCTTTCATCTACACACCAAACAATCAAGTCATTTCGCTTTACTTAAATTTGCTATACAGCATCATTCAAAAATTATGGATTCTAAGAGCAGCTACATACTAAATAAAAAAGTAAATAATGAATTCAATTTTAAATAATACTGGGGTCTATGGGGACCCCCAATGGGCCACAAGGGAGTGACATGATTCATGTAAATTTCGGGAGAATAAGCATATTGATTATAAAATAATATATTCAATATAAAAAAATAATTAATAAGTCTAAAATAAAAATAAAAAGTCAAATGAATACAACAGTGTACTGTTAGTAAAATATAAAATATTTTAAATGTATAAATACAGTAATATAAGTTCTACAATGTTATTATGATTTATCACTTAAACATGAAACAATACCTTTTTACATTTTAATATGGGAATTCCTTTCACAAACAATGGTCATTTGGGGGTCCATGGAAGATTGAAAACCCATGCATTACAGAAACAGATAATTTCAGTCATTCTGTATATTTTGGAGGTTTCCACAGAATTTGGAAAAAGATTCTTCAGATTATTAAAATGTACTTTATGTTAAGAAAAATATTTCTTTAAAGAGTTATTCACTAAAATGGTTCTTTGGAAACTATATATACCCTCTCACAGATATCTTTAAATTAATATTTTCTATTGGACACTTTACAGTAACATATATGTGCATATACATTCGATTAGTCAGTTACGAAAAATCAAAAGAAACAAAGAAAATTAAAGTGATTTGTTTAAGTGCACCAAAATATATGGGCTATATTTGCAATGGAAAAAAAATATTAATTCTCAAATAGGGGTGTACTCATTTGTGCTGAACACTGTATAATGCCAAACCCCTCTTTTTTATGATCTTAAATTTTAAGAGTGAAATCTAGAGTTTTACACCCAAAAACTTAAGGTAAAGTATAAAGGAAATCATTGCTACATATTTTAACCTATTTGTAAAGCTACTGCTGTAGAAGTACAGTTCTCAGCTCCATGACAAGGGAAACAGGCTTTTATTCTTGGAGGACAGAATGTCAGGTTCACTGTCTTTAACCTCTGAAATAGATTGATGAACCTAGCAAATAGAGCTTCTTAATGCATTATGTCAAAGGGGAAGAAAACCGGGCATTTTTTCGCCTGTATTGTTAAAAGGAAATTCAAGAACACGACTGTGTTACATTTATGACATTAAAAACTATAACCATTTTTTAAAAGGCTTTAATTCTCAAAAAAAAATTTCTCTTTAGTTTCATATTGATCTATGGTATGAAGCAAAAACTGCTTCTCAAGGGAGTGTGCAAGCAAAGAGTATATGTAAAACAAGGAGCACTGAGGTGAGTCAGAAACTTTCTGAAATGATGACCAAGCACCAGTTAACAAATGTCTAGTTCAGTTGCTGAGGTGCTGAGGGACGGGACATCCATTAACTTGTTGTGTCTCCCATGCTAATGACTTGTTTTACTGGATAATGTGTCTGTCAAAACATACTCTGAACAATTACTTGATAGATTACCATTCAATATAATTTTTTCTTACAGTCGAGAAGGAAAACTGAAGGCTTTTGCAATGAGAAAATAGCCTGACGGGTGTAAAGCAAATCAAATTCATTTGCAAGTGAAAAAGGCAAATGAATAAACTGGTTGTTTGCACTGCAACAAATAAAATAAGTCAAAACAAGGTTGTTATGACTCTGCGAGGACAACTAATATTACATATTTCATCAAATAAGACCAATGTTCTTGAATTAGGTTATCATTAATCATTATCACAGATAATCAATGTTGTTGGAGTTTCAGATCAAAGAGGAAATTTTGGTGTTGCAAAAAATCTAAATGTACAAAAGTGATTTTATATGTCAAGTGTCCACTTCTTGTCAAAATGTCAAAATAATTGAAATAATGTTTCATTATTATTTAATGTAAACTGATAAATATGTAAAAACGAAACAACATAGGTTATTGCTAGGCAACTGATATTTTATGTGATAACTAGGTTGTTGTTATTTGGCTGCTAGGGTATTCTGGGTGGGTGTTGCTAGATCGGATATGTTTGCGGCCGGAAGATAATGAGAATTATTTCTGTTATTTATTAAATTTCACATTTATTGTATTTTATTAAGGTGTACTCCCACCCCAACCCTAAACCCAACCGTCACAGAACTGTAAAAATATTAACTATTGTTATACAGTGTCATCAAAAAATGCTGCTTTATCGCACTTCCGGCCGGCCGCATATCCGATCTAGACTTTACCGGGTGGGTGCAAGTATGCTGTCATGCAATTGCCATTGTGTTTTGAGTGGTTGCTAGGGTGTTGCTATGTAATTTCTTGTGTGTTCCTCTCAGTTTAGGGTGCTTATAAGGTACTCTGAATGGTTGGTGGACAAACGGGTAGATAGATTAGATAGATAGATAGATAGATAGATAGATAGATAGATAGATAGATAGATAGATAGATAGACAGACAGACAGACAGACAGACAGACAGACAGACAGACAGACAGACAGACAGACAGACAGACAGACAGACAGACTGACTGACTGACTGACTGACTGACTGACTGACTGACTGACTGACTGACTGACAGACAGGTAGATAGAAAGATAAATGGATAGATAGATAGATAGATAGATAGACAGACAGACAGACAGACAGACAGACAGATAGACAAATAGATAGATAGATAGATAGATAGATAGATAGATAGATAGATAGATAGATAGATAGATAGATAGATAGATAGATAGATAGATAGATAGATAGATAGATAGATAGATAGATAGATAGATAGATAGATAGATAGATAGATAGATAGATAGATAGATAGAGAGATGGATAGAGAGATGGATAGATAGACAGATGGACGGAAGGACGGACAGACAGATATAGATGGATAGACAGATAGACAGACAAACGAACAGACAGATAGACAGACAGAACGATCGATCGAGTAATCGAGAATCTTCAGAGTAAAGTAGCCATCATATCCCTTTTGGTGCCATTTCTACAATTTTTACTCTCAAATTACGACAACTTCCAAAGTATTGACCGGCAGGCTTCATAATGCTGACTGCTGACTCATAATTGTGATGGCTCTGATCACTCAGGTTGATCTGGAGCACAGATTTATTGTGTAAAGCTGCTCTCCCAGCAGCACATGGGAAGCCTCATTTCATACTGCAGGCACCATGTGGATTCACTCGCCTCTCTAATAGTGGACTTGACACCCATGACAGCGGAAGCCGCTCCTCCCCTGCAGCCGCTGGATGCTGTGTCTGTCCTCTCGAGTGCGGGTGCATCCTGTCGCCTGGTTTATTTAGGGGAGGCGGGTAAAGCCGGCCTCACTTCCCCTCTCCATCCTGAAGGCATCGGCCCAGCTGGGACCTGTTCACTTCACAGAGATGGATGGACTCATCCCACCAGCTACTGGTCATTATGTGTGAGCTAAACACTATTGCTTCCCCTCCAGAGGTTTACATGCAGACCTGACTGGGAAAAAGACTCTAGCAGTCAGTCTGTACCATTAGCCGATTAATATTCGCAGTCATTTTGATTTTAAAATCATCAAACCTCTCCCGTCTGAATAGTTTGTTTCATATACATTACTGATCAAAAGTTTGGGGTCAGTAAGTTATTTCAAATGTTTTAAAATAAGCTTATTCTGCTCACCAAGGCTGCATTTATTTGATCAAAAATACAGTACAAAAACCACTTTTTAAATCCTGGCTTATAGAATTCTCTACCACTTTACATTTAGAGAGGCTAAGACACAATCTTTCTGATAACATTGCCAGCTTTGAAGCCACCTGGAAACCCTTTTTTAATTATTTATCAAATGCCCAGGATAACAGTTTAAAGGTATAACCCTGTTATCATCTGCAAGATCACCATTTTGCCTGCGCCCACTGGCCTAGATATAAACGTGTAACATTGTTGACCCATGTATAATATTGGAGGAACTGGTGTAATAATGGTTTAAAATCTTTTTTTTTTTTCTGTCTTATTTTTTTATTTATTTATTTTCCTGTTGCTTCTGTTTTGTCTTTATAATCATTGTTGCTTTCTGTATCGCTCTGTGTTGTTATAAGAAAATAAAAATATAATATAAAAAAAATACAGTACAAATTGTACAATTGTGAAATGTTATTGCACTATAAAATAACTGTTCACAAGTAGTTTATGATTTAATTTAATTTTTTATTCCAGTGATTTTACAGATACATTTTTAGCTTCATTACTCCAGTCTTAAGAGTCACATGATTCTTCAGAAATCACTCTAATATTATTATTATTATTTATTATTATTATTGCTAATAGTAATACAAGCAATAATGACTGGAGTAATAATTTCACTTAAAACTACAAACAATAAGTAATAAATAAATATAACAATTTAACAATTTTTTTTTGCATTTAATAAATGCCGACTTGATGAACAGAATAATTAAGATTAAAAAAAAAAACATGTAAAAAAAAAACTGACCCCAAACTTTTGACCAGTAGTGTAGATCACTATACATCAGCAGCTGAAAATGTAGAGCATTTAAAGGGACAGTTCACATTAAAAAAATTAATAAATCGACTTATTACAAAAGACAAACATGTGGGCTCCTATAAATATAGAAGTATTTTGTGTGTGTGTGTGTGTGTGTGTGTGTGTGTGTGTGTGTGTGTGTGTGTGTGTGTGTGTGTGTGTGTGTGTGTGTGTGTGCGTGTGTGTGTGTGTGTTGATTAAAGGAAAATTATTGATGAAATAAATCTACTGTTTACATAGCCCCAAAAGTTTGTTTCTAAAAATGTAACTAAAACTAAATAAACAAATAAATAAATACTATGTAGACATATTTACAAAAGAAAAAATACACAAAATACTAAAAAAGGTAATACTTTAAAAATAAATATTTTAAATACAAAATACTAAAACTTTCAAATTTAAAAGCTAAATGAATTTAAATTAATAATAAAAGTGAAATACATAAGATATTCCAAATATTTTAATAATACCCTCAAATATTTTCATTTGACAAAATATTGACATTCATTTTTAAGAGAACAATCCCTTTAAACAAACAAAAAACTAATCGTAGTGAAAAGATGAGAAAAAAAACTGAAACAAATGAGCATGGGAGGGCAAAAAGCATATGGGAAAACAATAGATATTAATCCAGCAATTTTACAATAACCAGGGAGGGTGAGCCATTAATCAAAATTACACATTATATGTGAGCTAATTTTTCTTTTTCATTATGTTCATTATATTCCAAACACTGCAGCATCTACTCTGAATGTGTAAACAGATTTTCATACATTTATTCATGATCACATTGCGGATAAGCCGGCAATATTTTTTCATTACACTCCTGACTACAATATCTACATATATATGTGTGTGTGTGTGTGTGTATCGAAATGCTGTAAGATCAAGTAGTTACCAAAACAATGCCATTAATTTCCTTTATTATAAACAGACCAGCACTTGGCCCGACCAGAGGCATCATAATCTGTCATCACACCCCGCCTTCAACAGGTAGCCTGTTTTTCTGTTTATCTTTTCCTCCTTGTTCTCTCTCCCCTCGCCCCAATTATGCAGCCTGCAACACCATAACAAACAGGTCCACCAGCCCAAACCTTCACGGCAGAAACACAGACACAGACTCACTGGTGCCTCACAGGCCTCCAGGGCTTCAGCTCACACCTAATGATCTGCTTTGACGGACAGAGGCTGTGGGCCAGAGCTTAGCCTTTCCCCTGATACTCCATTCACCCCCAACACAAACAGCACGGTATGTGGCATCAGCTGATTCACACTTATTTACGGCTGACATTGACCCTTCACTCAAAAAAATGCTGAGCTGCTGTTTAAACCCAACTTCAGCTCAAATATGAACAAATTGGGTTAAAAATTGAATCGTGTTTGTATATATGTATTTTGTATACAAAGTTGGGTTAAAATAGCCCAGCATTTTTAAAAGTGACACTGTAAAATCCTTTAACACAAGAAGACCACAACAGTCATACTTTAAATTTATACCAGACAGCTATATTTGTCATATCATATCTTTTTTGCAACATATGATTGTGTCAGTGCCACTACATTGTGTCTGTTAATTTCTTCATCAAGAACTAATACAAATATCACCATACATTTAAATGCAAAGCAAAACCTCTAATGGACATGTGAAAAAAGCTGTATTGAAATAATATGCCATTAATAATGCACACGCTCTAAAAATACTGTGCTGTCATAACCCAACATAGTATCAAATATACAATGTTGTTGGATTGTTCATTTTTGACCAAACGTTGGGTTACAACAACCCATCATTTTTAGAGTGCACAGACTAGGTTTATCCTGTGTTATGGCCCGTTTCCACTGCGAGGTACAGTACGGGTCACCGTTATCAAGCTTGCGTTTCCACTGCCAAAAGGGTACCCTTTTGGTGGGCGTGGTGTACGACAGAAAGTTTCAGACGACGTCATTTTTACTCAAGGAAATGTCACAGTAAAGCCATATGGGTCGTTCACATATCATATGAGAAGCACTTCTCACAAAACAGATGCTTCATACACATAAATACTTGTGTATAAATGTTCATTACTAACCTTTCTATGAACATGATTTGATAACTGCAGATCAATGATAGTGACAAATAGCCTACTGTAACGTCTGCAATTATATAAAATAAATAAATAAATGCAATATATATGAACACATACAGACCCTTATAGTCTCCAATATGTTATCAATTACCAAAAAACTACACACATCAAATATTTAGTCCTTATTTGGGTTCAAAAACAACACGAAATATAGCCCACAGTCAGTGCAAACCTCTCATCTCTATCTTTAATCTTCAGCAGCACATGTAGCCTCTTCTTAAAAACTAATTTGTCATTCCAAGTTCATAATAGTTCAAAAGGTGATGATAATAATTAAACATGGCAGTTTGTTCATGTTTTAAGTTGCAGAAGCATCATTTGCTGCTGTTTTTTTCTGGCTTGTCCTTTGTTTTTCTGCGCTTCACTTTCGTGTTTGTCTCTTTCTGAAAGAATCGGATATCAGAGAGCTTCAATGATCACGTGCACGTTATTAATGTTATTAATATCAGCTCAAGAAGTTTATTTCAAATATAGACACGCGGCGAGCTCTCTAGAGAAAGTGAAACCACTCGCACTTTTAGACGGGCTTGTAAAACTACAACAGGAAAACTACGTGCAGCTGCACGTCTAGCTCCGCCGTTGGGCCTTGTTGGTACCCTTTGCAAAAAGTAGTACGGTACAGTTCGAAGTTATATATTCGAAGTACAGTAAGAAAAGAAGTTATGGAAATGGCAAATTTCTAATAAGGGCACCTATGGTGAAAAATCTACTTTTCAAGCTGTTTGGACAGACATATGTGCATGTATGGTGTATAGACCGTCATATTGGGGTATATTATATGAAAGACTTTGTTTACCAAACAAGTGGATCTAGTAGGATTTGCACGGTAACCCTTAAATAAAAATAAATTTTTAATTTGTTAATAACTTTAGTTAAAAGTTATTATTTTTATTTCACGTTTCCCAAATCATTCCACATAAATCTGCAGATTTGTTACAAAATTCTGTGAAGAAATAGCAAAATACCTCTGCTGTTTCTGGCCCTACTAATCAGCTGTTTCCATTATGTTTGCTTACTCTTGGTTACTAGGTTACCAATACCACAGACAGCAGCTCTAATAACTTTATGGAAACACACCTAACTCGCATTTAGGATTTTAAAAATTGACTTAATTATTTGTAAACTTTGAAAAGATTTGCTTCACGTTAAGATGGAAGGCTTGGCTAGTGTTTTGGCAATTCAGGGTAATTATCACCCAAAAATGGAAATTTACTCATCCATGAGTATGGATTTGTCAGAAACCAGTAGCTATTGATATCCACAGCAGTAGAAGAAACTATTACTATGTACATCAGTGGCTATCGATTTTCAACATTCTTCAAAATATCTGTTGTGTTCAACAGAAGAAAGAAGCTGGTATTTCAAATAGTAAATATCTGAAAAAAGTGTAGGGTGAATAAATGATGAATGACATTTTTGAGTGAACTAACCAGTGGTGTAGTCGGGGCTATACGCACGTATAATCAGTATGTCTACTTTTTTCCACTAGCTGTTTGGGTATTACGACTTCTGAGGATCGATAATTGCGTATACCCTCAGTATACTCGCTTGTTTTGCAGATTAGACTTCCCCTTTAACTGTATACCAAATGTTGTTTTTAACTCTCATCTTAATTTGTTGCAATTGGTGCATTTTTGTTTATATTTTGCGCCATTCCACATCCCCTGACGACCACAGCAGCTGTGAGAAAATTTCGTAAGTCAACTAAATGATGTCCCGCTAAAAAGTTCAGGTAAAATTCTAAAACAGCATGGGCGGGTTGGGTGGGTAATAGTACACCACCTTTTTTTTAGGACTACAGCACTGGAACTAACCTTTTAATAAACATAACACTGATATCCTTGGCAATGCTTTATAATGTCCTAATATCATCATGACGAGGGGGGTCAAACTTTTATAGACTTCTTGGTGTTTTTCAGTGTGTTACAGCAAGCCTCAGAAAAGAAAACAGAGTGAAATGCATATGAGACATTTATCTGAGCCTCACGGACAGACATCACTCTCAGGGGTCAGAGGTCATCTTTAATTGGCTGGAGAAAAGAAAACAAGCTCTCTTTCGGGGTGGCAGATCTAAAGAGTGAAATCACAACAACTCAAAACAGAGGGGACTAAAACTTTGATTACTGTTTCCATCATAGAGCACTCTGTGAAGTCAATATATGAGGCTGGTGGCATCTGTTACATTTGTTACATGTTCCTTCATGACTGCTACTTGTATACGTGCTTGTGGTATAAGAGATGGTTGTGTGCAGACAAAGGTGAATATTTTTTTAAAGAATCAAGACAATAAAATTGTGATACAACTTTAATCATTTTTCCCCAAACATTTAATGTCTTTATTTATTTATTTATTTATTTATTTATTTATTTATTTATTTATTTATTTATTTATTTATATTTATTTATTTATTTATTTATTTATTTATTTATTTATTTATTTTTATTTATCTATTTATTTATTTATTTATTTTTATATTTATTTATTTATTTATTTATTTATTTATTTATTTATTTATTTATTTTTATTTATTTATTTTTATATTTATTTATTTATTTATTTTTATTTATTTATTTATTTATTCGATTGTTTACTTATGTAATTGTTTGTACACATAATAGTAAATATAATACATTATTGCCATGATTTACAGAACAAACAAAATGTTTTAAATGTACAACAGTCATGTTACACTGCTTGCTTCAACCTTAAATACCTCTTGCACAATATTAAACCTTAAATACCTCTTTTGCACAATATTCACCTTTAATACCTCTCTTGCAAAATATCCTGCACAACATTGCTCAGTCTCATGTAAAAGTACTTGTATAACCCATCTTATGTGTATAGTATTATATAGTATACAGTATATTAGTTATGCATAGTTTTTTTTTAAATAGCTCTCATGTCCAGTGTTGTGTTTGCATTTATGATTTACTTATGTAGCACCGTTGTCCAGCAAGACAAGACATTTCAATCCTCTGTATGTCCACACATGTAGCTAAATGACAATAAAGCTTGACTTGACTTGACTTGTATTTCAGTATAACAACTTTATATTCCAAAGAAATCTTGTCAGACATATTGTAAGACTCTATTTAGGGATCACAGTAGAGCCTCAAAACAGTAATTATTTATTAATCATATTTTTTTATTCATTCATTAATTATTTACCATATACATGTTTTATATTTCGCCACTATCCTAAAGAATATTGTTACCCATTTGTTTGTAAAATATAATATAAGCAAAATGGTTAAAAAATTATTAAGTTTATTTGATGACTTATTGTTTATATATAATTTTTATATAAAATGTTTATATACAGTAGAAGTCAGAATTATTAGCCACTCTGAATTATTAACCCCCCTGTTTATTTTTTCCCCAATTTCTGTTTAGAAAGATTTTTTCAACACATTTCTAAACATAATAGTTTTAATAACTCATTTATAATAACTGATTTATTTTTATCTTTGCTGTGATGACAGTAAATAATATTTTACTAGATATTTTTAAGACACTTCTATACAGCTTAGTGACATTTAAAGGTTTAACTAGGTTAATTAGGTTAACTAGGCAGGATAGAGTAATTAGGCAAATCATTGTATAATGATGGTTTGTTCTGTAGACTATCGAAAAATATAGAGCTTAAAGGGGCTAATAATTTTGACCTTAAAATGGATTTTTAAAAGATTAAAAACTGCATTTATTTTAGCCGAAAAAACAAATAAGGCTTTCTCCAGAAGAAAAAACATTATCAGACATACTGTGAAAATGTCCTTGCTCTGTTAAACATTATTTAGGAAATATTTAAAAAAGAAAGAAGGGGGGGCTAATAATTCTGACTTCAATTATATATATATATATATATATATATATATATATATATATATATATATATATATATATATATATGCATGCATGCATTTTCTTGTTGGCTTAGTCCCTTTATTAATCTGGGGTCGCCACAGCGGAATGAACCGCCAACTTATCCAGCATTTGTTTTACGCAGCGGATGCCGTTCCAGCCGCAACCCATCTCTGGGAAACATCCACACCCACTCATTCACACTCAGCCTCTTTGGACTGTGGGGGAAACCAGAGCACCCGGAGGAAACCCACACGAATGCAGGGAGAACAGGCAAACTCCACACAGAAACGCCAACTGACCCAGCCGAGGCTCGAACCAGCGATATATATACAGTTAAAGTCAGACTTATTAGTTCCCCTTTTAATTATTTTTTCTTTTTTAAATATTTCCCAAATTTCCCAGATGTTTAACAGACCAAAGAAATTTTCACAGTATGTCTGATAATATTTTTTTCTTCTGGAGAAAGTCTTATTTGTTTTATTTCTTCTTTGTTTTATTTTTATTATAGTTATTATTATTTTTACAGTTTTGTTCAAAGATGTGATGAAATCTTTTGGAAAACAAGTTACAATGACTTTTAACAGTCAACCTACAGTACAAGTCTTATAATAAGATGTACTTTTCATAATAATTTTTTCATACAGCAAAAAAAGTTTTCATTTTATTTAGTTTATTTTATTATTTTATTGTTTATTTGTTAAAAAATGAAGCAAATACACTTATATGTGTGTACAGAGAGAACTTTAATGAGCACGAGTATGTTTCATCACATTTATGAGATCTGTTACAATTACTCCAGCTCTCTCCTACTGAATACTTTACTGCACACTTTAGCTTTTTCATAAAAGTATTATTATTATTTCTTATATCTTTATAACACCTTTTTTTTTAAAGTTCACATTCAGTTTTTGAATGCTGCTATATTTTAATATGCCTGTCAATTTATTTTTTACTTCCGTAAGTTTCTCTGGTGAATGCTCTCCAGTATAAGAGCTTTATCTCCGTCACGTTTAGTCCAGCAGACCCAGGGCCTCAACCCTGCCCTACCAAAGCCATAAATATCACTGAGCAGCAGCCGAGTGCATTATACTGACGACAACATCCCAGCAAAATGGGAACAAGAAGACGTGCGCAAACTCAACTCTTGTGGGATCATAAAAAAACGCTCTTTCCCATCCTACAATAAACGTGTGCTGCCTTTCCGAAAATCACGAGCTCTTGTGTCTCGCATTCTCACATACCTCTGCGTTTCTGTTTCCTGAATAACACGCACTTCCAAAAACAGCAATCTGGGAAAGACATTTGAATGCTTCAACTCTGGAAAAGACAAAAGCATAAGAAAAGTACGCCTCAGAAAAGCATTCATCTTGCACTTAAGCTTTTTGTTTATCAGAGATAGCACTTATTTTGTCAAGAAAGCACAAGGATGAGAGTTATGCTCTCTTTAGATGGGTAAACGGCAGCTCGACATCCTTCAGCCCAGTAAACAGTGTCACGTCCTAACATTGCGCAGGCGCCTCTCGTTGGGTTTTTACAAAAGAAATGCGTTCTTCATTCACATGTCAACATGACCCACGATAACTGCGTAAGTAAGGGGGCAGGGGGCGACAATAACGAAACGGTGCTTTAGTTGACTTTAATTGTGCAAACTTTTTGTATGAGCTCAAAAAAACAACAACAAAGCAGTCAATTTGGTGGCAATTAAAACAGAGTCATGTTGGGAAGTCATACTTGCTTACGACAACTGCCTTTCCTGCTGACAGGCCGATGATTGATTACTGGGCCCGGGTCGTCTTTTATAACGCGATAAGCCAAATTAAACCCTTGACTGCAGGGGCCCATCTGAGGTCTGGCTGGGCAAATTAAATCTCCGGCTCTGATGTCTTTCTCTTCCTCTCATTCTCTCTTTTCCTTCGTTCCTCCGTCTAGCTCTTTGTATGTCATACCAACAGACACTATATCAGGAGAAAAACGGGTTGCGAGGAAAAGAAAGGAAACAAAACATGGCACAAATGGCCTCAATCTCTCAGGCGGCTCTCTGGGGAACGGCGATGCCAGGTGATCGGCGGCAGCAGGAGAGCCGAGGACATTAAGACATATTAAACGTACTAAAGACTTAATGAAGTTCAGGCGAGCAGTGCCGCTGTTGACTTTATTAGTTTACACCAGATTAATGGGGATAATCATTTAAGTGATGGAGATGGATTACCCTCTGCAAGATGCTCCTTGGCTCGGGCTGGTTGGTGGCGGAGACTGACGAGAGTCCACCGCTATAGCTAGAATCCAGAGCGAGAGATCTGAAGAGGAAAGCGGAAGTCACAGGCTTCATTCTGCTTCGCAATTAAGTACAGGGCTGATGCTGCAAAAAAAAAAAAGAAAGAAAAAGAAAAAGTGTGGCAAGATGTTAGTGTAACGACATCTAAACACAGAGAAAACTTTTTGGGGTGTGCAGCAGTTTGGGCATCGCTATTGATCTGCAATTTCAGCAGTTCATCAGTGGAGAAGGCAGAAATGTTCAAGTAAGTGGACCCTGGTGTCTGCTCTCAACCTAAAGGATTGCACTTTACAATACATCAGATAAAAATCAGATAAAAAAAATTCATCAAAAATTTTAAATTTAAGCTGAAAATAAATGATGATCCGTTTGTTTTTTTGTTTTTTTTTTGTTTGTTTTTTTTTCATTTAACACACTTTTTTAAGGGATATTTCACCCAAAAATGAAAATGTACTCATTATTTACTATTACTTTCAAGTAGTTTCTTGCTTCTGATGAACCCAAAATATTTTGAAGAAAGCTAAAAACCTGTAACCATTGACTTCCATAGTAGGAAAAACAAATACTATGAATGTCGATGCTTTACTATGCCTTTAAACTTATGTCTGTGAACTTCATTAACAACATGGTGTGAATTACAAGGGGGTGTGGGGGGATGACCCCCCTAATTTACACTTGAAACCCCCTGACGGTGGTCAAAACAAGATGCATAGTGGGTCAGTTCTTTAACACTGAAAAATATTTTAATCTGATCTGTATTTGAAATAATAATGTTAATAATTAAAATAATAGATAATATAAATTTACATGGCGACTCAGTGGCGCAGTAGGTAGCACTGTCGCCTCACAGCAAGAAGGTCGCTGGTTCGAGCCTCGGCTGGGTCAGTAAGCATTTCTGTGTGGAGTTTGCATGTTCTCCCTGTGTTGGCGTGGGTTTCCTCCGGGTGCTCCGGTTTCCCCCACAGTCCAAAGACATGCGGTATAGGTGAATTGGGAAAGCTAAATTGTCCATAGTGTATGAGTGTGAGTGAGTGTGTATGGATGTTTCCTAGAGATGGGTTGCAACTGGAAGGGCATCTGCTGCGTAAAACATGTGCTAGATAAAAGATTAATAAAGGGACTAAGCCGAAAAGAGATTGCAAGTATACATTGTCACATTTAATGAATTTACCATATAGTTTTAAAAATAAAGGATCTATATATTAACTCTATGTAATCTAAAGAAACTATTGACTGGAAAGGTTTCATGGATACTAAAGGTTTTTCTTTATTACCATTTACTTTAAGACAGGATAAAATGAGGGAAAGAGAAATTAAAGCATTGTGATCAACTATACTTAGTCTAAACCACTAGTTTTGAAACAGCAAGACCACAGAAATTATGGGGCAATCATTCAGTTTAAAGCGCTTCATCGGTTTCATTATTCCAAATGTAAATTAAATTAAATATTTCCAGAAGTGTCACCATTGTGTGATAAAAGTCAGCTTTTAGATTCCAACCTATCTCATTCCTATGTTATGACACAAATTACAGAGTTTCAGGAACAAAATATTTCAAGTTTTTTCAGATTCATTAGACATTCCGATTAAACCAGATCCTAATAATTCTATTATTACATGGGTACAACAACAGTTTGTTTTATATGGGTTGATCTCTGCCAAAAAAAAAACATATCTTTTTGTTTTGGAAGAAAAAAGAAGTTCTAACTCTTAAATTATGGCTAGCAGAGTTAACGGGTACATTACATCTGGAAAAAATCCAGTATACCCTAATCACAAGGTTTTGTTATTTGAAAAAATTTGGTCCCCTTTTATTTCCATACTACAAACTGATTAATAGTGATTAATTTGTTTACTATGCCTTTAGTACCTACTTTTACCACTGGATAGCACTGGTGGGTGGTTGGTTGGGGAATGCATGTTTATTTTATTATTAATTTTGTTTAACTATTATTTTTAGGACTCATGGTTGTTTTTTAATTTTTTGTTTGTTTATTTTTTTAATGTCTACTTGTTAAGTTTTATGTTTATATATATTTTTAAATGTGTATTTACAAGTGAATTTCTGCTAAAATGTTAAATTAAAAAATACTTGAAGCACAGAAATTATGAAATTAATGAATATTTTCTTTTAATATTTTTTTTATGTTATTTTTATTTATTTCAGTTTTGGAGTTGATCTGAGACTCAAAGCTGGTGATATAAAACTTAGTATATTATTAATATAGGTTATAGTGGGTTATATTAAGGTTTGGAACCACTTCAAGGTTAGTAAATAGTGAGTAATTAAACAATTGTGGGGGCACTATCCCTTATTCCACTTCCCCATAAGAAGCCACTCACATTCAATGCTATAGATGATCCTAGCCTCAAGAGGAAACATAACTATTTAATGTTTAATAAACATTAAAAAGTTGTTTAATAACAAATTCCTACAAGTTCAGTCAAAAGAAAATGTATAATTTTAAAAGGAGGCATGGCAGTAAACCCCACCAATAGCAAACCTTACTAAAATGTTAGCCGAATTAGCCAATAAATCAAAACCATTGACAATACCAATATTATCATTAATATCAACACTGATATCTATAAATACTTTCAAATACAGTGTAGCATCACTTGCCACCAGCACATGGCTCTGAATGGATATTGCATTTCTGACAACAATAAAAGTGTCAAACAAACCCCCTCCTGACAACCCACAAACACACAAGTCTACCTCAAGCTTCAATTATTGTCTCCTCTTCTCAAGTCAGCCCTCAGTGTCAATGCATGTGACGGATTGAAACAGTAGAAGTACATTTTGCCACACGCTATACACAAAAAAGACGCCCCAATTCTCACTACGCATCCGAAGCACATCACAAAGCTTCTGCGGGATAAGCAGGACTTCCCCAAACCATGATGGAAAGTCACGCTTGAACATAAAGCATGAAGAGCCTCCATGCTGTTGGGTAATAGGGCATGAGACTGAGGGGACATCTGTCAGAAAAAACTGCACAAATACATCCTGTGGAGGACAGAGTTCAAACGGATCTTATATTGATGTCTGGCATACTGTATAGTTTCATTCTGAGCCGTTCTGTCTTATAAACTCAGCCACTGCTGTACACTCTATTTACAACCCCTGTATATTCCCTAACTGTGGGAGTGAAAATTCTGGATTGCTGTCACTTTCTGCTGTACAGTGCTAAACAACTGAATCATTAAGGGGTAATTCACTCAAAAACAGTTCTCGGCGCATTTGTGACTGTAGTCTGATTGTAGTCTGGTTGCTTTTGATAACTGCATCTTGTTGATATACACTGTGAACATCAGCTACGCTAATTATTTTCTTTATTCTCCATTTCCACCTGGGGATACTCTTCCCGAGGCCCTCAGACTATGCAGAGTCACTGATTCGATCCAAGACCAACGACGAGATGATCCCAAGGTTTTTATATCCTGGACCAGGCCGAATCCTGAGCAGCTACTGTGATGGTCATGGAAGAGTGGAGAACATGAGACTGATTCCTGTGACGCTCCAGAGACAGACGAGTCTTCGCTGAGGCCAGCTTCCAGCCTTCGCCACTGAGACTACAGCTCTGCACAAGACGTTTGGCCAGCGGAGAAATTAAAATGGTCGTGCCCAACTGAGCCTGGTTTCTCTCAAGGTTTTTTTCTTCACTTCCGCCTTTAGTGAAGTTTTTTTTCCCTCTCCGCTGTCGCCACTGGCATGCATGGTTCGGGATCTGTAGAGCTGCGCATCGTTGGATTTGCTCTTCAGTATTTGGACTCTCAGTAGTGATTATTAAACCACACTAAACTGAGCTAAACTGAACTGAACTTAAACACTACAAACTGAACTACACTGTTCCAATTTACTGTGACCTTTTATGTGAAGCTGCTTTGACACAATCTACATTGTATAAGCGCTATACAAATAAAGGTGAATTGAATTGAATTGAATTAAATTGCAAGTAGGGGAGAGTACCATTCTTTTATTTTGAACTTATTCTTATTAGAGAATACAACATTGCATAGAGTACAATAAAGTGGAACAGTTTTTTTTTTTTTTGCATGTTAGACCATCAATTTCTAGCTACCAAAATGGTTGTAAATACATGTGCAGAACAAAAAACATCTTTAGGACATATAAAAGAGAGAAAAGAATAATAATAGATTTTAAAAAATAATAAAACAATAATAATGTCGGCACCAATAACCTAGTGATTAGTGCGTTGACACATAGCACCGAGGTGCTCGCAGCGACCCGAGTCCGATTCCCGGCTCGAGGTCCTTTGCCGATCCTTCTCCTATCTCTGCTCACCACACTTTCCTGTCTCTAATCTCCACCGTCCTATCAATAAAGGTGAAAACCTCTAAAAAACAATAATTATTATTATTATTTTAAAAAAGGATAAGGTGGAGAAAGGAAGAAAAAAGTGGCCTTGTTCACAGATACTTCACGAAGTTCAGTATGGCTCATTATTAAAGAATTAAAGGCATGACAGCAGACCATCTCTTTAGGAAAATAGTTTTTTGAAGTCGTTATGTATATGTTATTTGTTCAATTTGATACAGTTCCCACACTTTTTGAATCCAATCATTATATGATGAAGGTTCAGAATTTTGCCATCTGCATATGATGGCAAAACTCATACAGTTCTACTCAGCTGTCATCCAATCCATCCTTAGCACTTCAATCACCGTCTGGTTCGGCTCAGCTGCTGAAACCGACCTCTGAAGACTACAACGAATAGTCCGGACTGCAGAACGAATCACTGGCACTACCCTTCCTACACTTCAAGAACTGTACTCTTTCAGACTGAGTAAAAGGGCTTGCAAATCACTCTGGACCCCTCGAACCTAGTACACTTCCTGTTTGAACTGTTACCGTCTGGTCAGCGCTACAGAGCACCGAGCAAAAACAGCCAGACACAGGAAAAGTTTCTTTTCTCGGGCCAAGACATGCAATACTTTCTCATACGCACTTATCCACAGCACAATATAACAATTTACAATGCAATACTTTCTCCATATGCATTTGTACACAGCACCTTATAACCTGTATATTTATAACAAATCTGTACATACATTTCAATATCCAGAGCTTTTTGACTAACTGCATCTCTGTTTAATGTGTTTCGTCTTTTTTCCATATTTATTTTGTGTTGTCATTTGTCACTTAATGTACACTGGAAGCTTCTGTAGTCAAAACAGATTCCTTGTGTGTGAAGCACACTTGGCAATAAAACTGATTCTGATCTGATCTGATTTGACGCACATCAAAGCTGCAGCAAGTAGGATTTGTAATAAGTAAATTTTTGATCTGCCATCAAAGCCCTCAGGGCATATACTGTACCTAGCAGAGCAACTGTGGGATCTTCAGAAAATTCATAGTGAAAGATTTCCTTAAGGGCATTAAATACCTCTTTCCAGAAAGTACCATTTTTCAAAAAAAACTATTTTAAAAGATAATGTTTTTGACAGAAATATATTTTTGCTGTGGTTACTAAGTCATATGTAGTTCCCAGACGGAATCTGCGAGTGCAGAAATTCGCAGATGTTCACAGAATTTTAGTCCATCACTAACTCTATTTATTTACTTTTGAAAATTTGTGAAAAGGCGACGCAGTGGTGCAGTAAGGTAGTGCTGTCGCCTCACAGCAAGAAGGTCGCTGGTTCGAGACTCGGCTGGGTCAGTTGGCCTTTCTGTATAGAGTTTGCATGTTCTCCCTGCGTTCGCGTGGGTTTTCTCCGGGTGCTCCGGTTTCCCCCACAGTCCAAAGACATGTGGTATAGGTGAATTGGGTAGGCTAAATTGTCCGTAGTGTATGAGTGTGATTGAGTGTGTGGGGATGATTCCCAGAGCTGGGTTGCACAAACAAATGCTAAGTTGGTGATTTATGCTGTGGCGACCCCAGATGAATAAAGGGACTAAGCCGACAAGAAAATGAATGAATGAATTTGTGAAAACTTGTGAAAAAAACAACAACTTGTGTGTACATTTATATTTATTTAGTTTTTAAATAAATTTTAGTAATATTATCAACTAATATGAAAATGTTTATATTATTTATTTACAATACAGTTTGTGACGTAATATTTTCTGTCTTTTAGTAGATATATTATTTGAGGAACTTGCTTTGTTTACCAATTAAGTGGTGCTAATTGGATTTGCATTGTAAACATTAAATAAAAGTTAAAACGGTATTATTATTATTTCATATATTTAGTTTTAGTTATGATACTTCCAAAATAATTCCACACAAATCTGCAGATTAAAAAAAAAAAGATCTGCAGATTCTGTCTGTCCCTGATCATATGTGTGGTCTATCATTATCAGGTGGTATTTTGAATAAATGCAGAACAACTTCAAAATAATTTCACTTTAAACATTAATTGGATTGTTACTTCTGACCCATCGGCAGGAACAAAAGTAACACACGGGTGGGTCAAAAGTAACAACAATATTTGCTCGATTTACTGCCTTAATCTTGTTTATTTTATTTATTTTCACTGCAAACATATTTTGTCCTTTATTTTTGCCAAAAATATTGAACTGCGTTTACATTTTAAATTTCAGTTCCATCAAATGTTTCAAAAGCAATCCAACAATGCAAAAATTTAAATTTTCTAAATTTTGAATCTATTTTTATTATTATTGGCAAAATTCATTAATTTTATAAAACATATGAATCAAAACACTGAAAACTCTGATGTGGAAATGAAACATAAGGTTTGTCAATAGCAGTGAGACATAATTAACAGTGTTACTTTCGTCCCAAGAGAAACTCTGACCATTTAAACCTGATTTACTTTTAAACTGAAAAACTGAGAGATTACAAACTTTAGGATGTCTTATTGCACTAAATAACCTGTAGATTGATCATTCCTGTGATGCATGAAAAAAGAAACACTTTTTATAATAAGGAAAAAAAGGACCACTACAATATTTACTTTCAGCACGTAAAAACAGAACGCCCCAGAAGCACCACCCATTAGTGACATCTCTCCCTCATTAGCATAGACAGCCCTGATTGAGAAGCAGCCATCTGTCATTGCAGTTACTTGTTGCTACTATTGTGACACTTTATAGCGTTTATAGCTCCACCCACTTTTCAAAAGAGGGCTGAAACACAATCTCAATTGAATTTAAAGCGGCAGTCACCAAAACAGCACAATTTGGATCAAAAGGGGCAGTTTCAAAAAGTTATTTAAAAAAATTTGTTTACATTAATTATTACAAATTATTAGGGACATCAGAGATTTATTTTACATATTGTAAAAAGAAACATAATATATCCACTCTAAAGTTCATAATATTGTAAATTACTTAAACTTCTTACATGGACCAAATGTTTCACTATACAAGACCTGAGTGTGTCATCCGGAGCCATCCCATGGCTTTTGATTTGAACTTGTTTGTATGTGTTTATTTATCATCTAAATAAAGCTTAACACCATTCACTGCCATTGTATGAATTACCAAGGACCAAGGATGGATTCAGCTCAAAATCTTCTTTAATGTTGCACTGAAAAAGTCAACATTTAAGTCAAGCCTACATTTTGGGTGACCTGTGAGTGAGTAAATTAACAGAGATTTTTATTTTTTTGGGTGAACTATCCCTTTAATGTTCTGAAAAAAATATAAGGTTGTAACCTAAAAGCTGGTTTTCAGTAAAACATTCCATTTTACATAATGTATGGCAAAGGCAGGTCAAATGCAGTACATCAGTGCTTTGGTAAAAGCTACAGTTATGATAATTATTATACATGTGCTTAATATTATTTTAACACATTTGTTTTTTTCTCATGACATTTTTCTATAGAAAATGTAAAATGGAGTTACAAAAAGTTTAAATGTAAAACTGAATTATTATTAAGTTTTTAATATTTATAAAATATTTGTTAAAATTACCGTTTGTTTTCTTTTTCTTGGAATGTGTCCATTTGTTTTTACTTAGCAAAGAAAATCCAGAATTGTCATCATTGATGATTTGTATACTTTATTACATCCTTCAAACAACCTATTTTTGCACTATTATTATCATTTATTGCATTAATTTGTCATATTTTGTTATTATATTTTTACTTTTTTATATGAAACAAAGTAGATACTTCACTTGCATTTAATATGCTTTAAATTTATATACATTAAATTGTATTTGATGCAAAATGTATTTGAGAATTGTATTTGATGCAAAAATGAAACCCACATAGGTTTAATATGTTAATATGTTACTTTATTTCATTATTTCTATATAAATGAATCAAAATATTTTACTATATTACGTTATATATTTATTATATTATATTTTCATATATTCCTTATATTAATAAATTATTGTACATTACTGTAAAATGTGTAGATGTGAAATATTTTAAAATATTCCTTACTTTAAAGTAAATTATTGCTATAAGAAATGTAATTTTATATATTTTTTAAATAATACTGTAAAACATTTTATTTTATGTGATTATAGTGATGCATTTCTTATTTTAAAAACAGTAAACAATACAATTGCTATAAAATAAATGTAAATACATTGTACATTTTTTTATTTATAAAATTATTAATCTAAAACAGAAAGTTAATGAGCTACAATACTAGTTTTAAATACAGTACCCGTTTAAACAGCTACAGTATTTATTTTTTCAAACAC
This sequence comes from Danio aesculapii, assembly GCF_903798145.1. NCBI lineage: Eukaryota > Metazoa > Chordata > Actinopteri > Cypriniformes > Danionidae > Danio > Danio aesculapii. The sequence continues at coordinate 25,023,602 of NC_079447.1, read as the reverse complement.
ACAAACAAGTGAATTCTCAAGCTAAACATCAAATATTGGCAGATCTAGTTGTTTTGAGCTGAAAACACAATTCTTGATATTTTTTAAAACTTTTAAATAGTTTTTTGTTCAATTCACTTACATTTGTCAAAGCCAATAACCTTAAATTAATTGAATTGTGTTGGGATAACGTAAATGAACCCTGCATTTTTTTTTACAGTGTACTAATTTTGTGGGCAGACAAGAAAAATTACTTAAAAAGTAATGTTTACGTGTTTAAAATGCGCACAACAGTTACTTACCAATGCTGTACATAACAGATCCTTGCAGAATAACTCTCAGGTTGTCTCGTTCAGGTTGTCTCTACTGGGGGAAATCATAATAATAATTACATTCAAAAATCTAATATTATTCTTGCATTACAATAAATACAATTACAAACAAACACATTTCAGTATGTATTGAATGAATACATTTCAACACAAAATAGGTCACAAAAGATACATAATACACCCTCCTATATTTCCCTGAAACATGTTACCATGTGACACATGATCTTTAATTCATTCTGCTTGCAATTCATTCTGTATTAAGTGTCTCTAAATCAACACATTCAGGCTCACTGATATAATAAAGTCTTAAAGCAGATGCCATATATGCATAAACATCTGCATGGCTTTTTCAATAATGACGCACAGCAGCCACCAAACACATTAATAAATGCATAAATGCAGCTCTTATATTACACTGAAAGACTCATATCATATCACCACACATGTAAATTATTAATAGCTGGCATAGTAAAACACTGGATATGCATGAAGGCAAATGTAATCTTGACTAAATGAAATTTATATCATATGGATGTACATGATTATATGAATAATATCAAAAAGTACATTAATATCCATGAGATTGCAGCGGTGATAAGAATGATAAGGAAAAAAATCCTTGATCAAAACCATATTTCTACAAATCTTCATCTGCCCTCTAGTGGTAAGAACACAGTAACTCCATTAGATGGAAATAACACTTAAAGGGATAGTACGCCCCAAAATGAACACCCTGCCATTATTTATTCACCCTTGAGTTTGTTTCTTCTATTCAACACAAAAGAAGTCATTTTGAAAAATTCTGGCAAATTGACTTCCATAGTCAATACTAATGAAGTCAATGTGTCCCAACAACCAGCATTCTTCAAAATATCTTCTTTTGCGCTCAACAGAAGAAACTCATGAAGATTTACAACCACATTAGGAAAAGTATACAATGAGATGATTTAAAATCTTTTTTTTTCTGTTCACTGTAAGCCTGTACAGGTTGATTGAACTTTTGGAATTATGAAAACTTGTTGCCCTAAAAAAAGCTAATTTCGTCTCGTTGAAAAACTTACGATTTCAAATGCGTTTAATTAAATATTTAGTGGAGTGAAATAAAGGTTTTTAGTACAACACTATTGAAATCTTAGGTACAATAAACCTAAAATGTGTTGTTGTTTTTTTCAACAAAACAAAATTATATTTTTTAGGGCAATGTGTTTCCATAAATTTCAGTTTCAGTAAAATTAAGTTTAATCAACCTGTATTTTGTATGTCATATACCAAAAATGCAATAACATTAGAAAGGGATACAATAAAACACCTACATCACAAACCATCCCTTACAAGAACTGTGTAAACTGCAAAGTATGATGAAAAAAATGACATCAACAAATGATGCATTAGTCTATAGGGTTTTATTTAAGATAATGGCTAAAAGGGTGGCAGATTTAATCAAACTGCTCAAGTTCGCACTTCACACAGTACCTAATTTGTTTCAAATGTAAGGTAGAAATCAGAACTCTAAGCCATAGTTTACATAAATCGTCCATTTTCTTCCAAAACAATAGTAGTAAATTTTGGCTTTAGTAAATCTGTATGCAAGCAGTTTGTGTTGTGTACTTGATAATGAAAGCATTTGCTCAGAAAATCCCAAAATGAAAAGTTCCAGATCTGGCAGTAACTTAACTCCAAACATCTTAGAAAGCACTTCAAAAATTCCCTTCTAATAGCTCAGTATCTTTGAGCAGAAATCAAACTATGGGACAGATCAGCATGAATTTGTCACAAAGAGGTGAGACGTTTTGGAAAATTATTCTGAAGATACCATATTATATACCATACCTGTACCAGCCTACTTCAGAATATCTTCTTTTTTATGACATTCAGAAAAGGGGAAAAAATTAAATAACTCTCACTATTAACTAGGGGCTTATTTCCTATGTATTATTAAGGTATTGGTAGGCCCACACGGAATCTGTGCGTGCAGAATTCCGCAGATTTTAACCCCATCATTGATTCTATTTATTTATTTGTGTAAATGTGTGTACATTTATATTTATTCAGTTTTTAAACTAATTTAAAATATTATTGACTAATATGAAAGTGTTCATATGATTTATTTACAATACAGTTTGTGAAGTAATACTTTTAGTAGATGTATTATATGAGAGACCTTCTTTGTTTACCAAATAAATTGCATTTAGTTGGATTTGCATTGTAAACATTAAATCAAAGTTAAAAAGGTATCATAAATAAATAAATCCGCAGATTTTCAACAAAATTCTCTGCAGAAATAGCAAAAATGTCCACAGATTCTGTCTGGCCCTAATTATTGGCTATTCATTATTACTCATGAAGTACTTATTCTGTATGATTTCTTTTTACCATCCCTAAACTACAACCTCGAAACCTATCAATAAGCAGCAAATTCAAAGTTTATTGAGGTAGTAAATGGAGAATTGTACCTTAAAATAAAGTGTGACCAAGAAATGGATACTACAGAAGTCAGTAGCTACCAGTTTCAGACATTCTTCAAAATATCTCCTTTTGTGTTCTGCAGAAGAAAGAAACTCCGGTTTAGAACTACAGTTAGTCAACAATTGTTAGGTGAACTATCCCTTTAATATTGATTTGACAGACTATATACAAACTACTCCTGTGACATCAGAGGAACCATGCAGTTTTGTTAGTGAAATAACTAACGGCAATTAGTGAATCTGTAAAATCTATTGTGATTTAATCCATAAAGTTTGCTGGATTGGACTCGTGTGGTGTCTGCCTCTCTGTGGCTCCTTCTGGCCTGTTCGAGGTCGTGTCAGCAGAAGCCTTTAGTTATCAGGGTGAGTTATGGGCTCGTCTGCAGTAATGGCCTGTCAGACACCCACTCCGCCGGTCGCTCTGTTTTTCTCCTGTCCTTCCGCTCTTCAATCACGCATCAGCAGGGCTACTGCTTACTGACAACTTCCCAAAACACAAACACTGCTCCTGTGTGCTTACTGTACGTCTATACTGTATGAGAGAAAGCAGGCAAAGTTGCATAGCAGTTTGTTTTATTACCTTTTAAAACTCTTCTGTTTGAATTTATGAACATTTAATAATAACTTCATAATTTGATCCTTTTTAATGATTAAGATTATTGTTCTATAATATAGGAATGTTAATCCAACAGTGTGATTCTGATATTTCAGAATCAGTTTACAGGTTTTTTCGGATTATGTGATAGCTGATTATTCACAGCCAACAGCAGTAAATTATTTATCATTTATGTTTCTTTTCTCTCTTTCATATTTTCTCTTTCTACAGTGTAATTTCATTAAACATTCATATGAAGCCTGTAAATTCATTGTGAATTTGGGAGCAGATTAAAAAAAAGTTTTCAAAATAATGTAAAATGTTGAAAATAATCAGAATACTCTACCTAGAATAAGTAATTAATTACTACATTCTTTATTATGTAATTTGTAATCTACTCAACACAGTTTTATTATAACTGATGAAAATAATAATTCTCAGTTATAATGTTTATAGAATATTAAAATAAAAATCTCAAGTGCAAACATAGGTTCTTCACCTATTATTTGCCTCAGATTTTAGGAATAACTTATAAATAGGATTAGGTTTAGGGATGGAGATTAGGCTTGAATTAAATTTTCAAGAAAGAATGATGTTCAATGAAATCAGGCTCAATAAAATAAGCCGGTCTGTCTTATCTCTGTGAAACTGAGATGTGCATAATTATGTTGATGGATTGTATTTTTGGTATAATGCAATACAATAAATACAAATGAAATTGTGATTTACTGTAATGACTACTGCCTAAACAATCAAGTATTTACCAACAAATATAGTAGATCACTAATAAGATTTAGTTACTATAGTTACTTATCTTCATACAGTTGGCTATACTGATATTTATACTGATATTATATATGATGTCACAGAAAAAGGTTTGGGTTCTGTGTAAGAGTTTCATTTATTTATTCCTATTTTCTGATTGGAGCTTTTGCATATTTTCTGATAGGAGCAACTGTATATTTGGTTTATTATGTTCCCCTGTTAATGCTCGTTAACGCAAATATATAATCAGCTAATCACAATGCAGCAACTACAATGTGATTAAGCCTGTAGACATGAACAAGACATTCTGCTGAAATCAAACCGAGCATTGGTGATTTCAATGACTGGGCGTGATGTGGCTGTTAGTACCAGTCTTAGTATCTCTAAAACTAATTGTCAGAAAAAGAGAAATTTTAAGTGCCAGTACTGTACCTTCTTGTCTGGGGTCAGGGAACAACAGAAACTCAAATAGCCTAACCATGTCCATTTGTTACAACCAAGGTCTGCAGAAGAGCCTCTCTCAAACATATCAAACCTTTGGAGTAAATGAGGTTATACAGAAGAATTGAGGCAGTTCTGGTGGCAAAATGGGTCCCAGTCTGTTAATGTGTGGGGTTTACATTTACCTCTGTTATGCGTACTCTCACCTTCACTCCGGCTGTTTTTTCCAGTATTATCGAGTCTGTGTTTTCTCTGTCAGCTGTGAATGCACCTCTGACAGGTCCAGCAGGTTCAGTCAACATGCAGGCCTCTCTTTCTCTCTTCCCTGAGGTCACTTCAGTGAGATAGCAGAGAGTCAGAGGTCAGGGATCAAATTATTCTCATGACAAAAAAGACATTTTGGTCGTTCTGTTCCGTTCTGTTAAATAATTTGACAACACTTTCTCTGTGTGCCGTCGAGCTCAGATTAATGAAAAGCGAGGCGGCCCCGGACCCTTTATAAAATAAAGTTTTAGTTATGTTTAAGTTAATTACAATACAGCTTAACCCTATCTTTGTTTGATGTAGTAAAATAGTGTAAAGTATTTTTTACGCACAAATTTATGTTCGCATGATCCACAGGCGTGACAAATGTGTTACATATATTTCACCACTAGATGACGGAATAAGACCAAAAAGCCATTGTGCGATTAAAAGCTCAGATAAACATGACCACACGATGGCACCATTTCGTATATAAACTCCAAAAACGGCAAACGGTCACGTGAGCTGTTCGTGAAACCTGGAGGAAAGCAATGTTCCCAAAGCTGAAAATTAGTTGTAGTTTTAGGACTCATAAGAGCTATTTACATTAGTTCGTTCAGTCATTTACACATGTACAATTCGAATATTTTAGTAGCTACATTTTTCCTCTCTCCGTTTTAGCTTAGTTATAAGGTGCTTTACTGGAATGACTAATATAGCTTAGGCCTATGTCTAGATTAGTAGCATTTGAAGTGTTGATTAATTAACACAACATTAATAAAATGAGCAGAAACTAATATAAAAATAAAAGTAGTCTAATTATAATAAGAAATAAATAACAAAACAAAAACAGAAAGTGTACCCTCTTCATCCTAAATGCTTCCAGATGCTTTTGTTAGCATATTAAAATACACAAATTCTGTTCACAATTCTGTTTTTTTCTCTCTGTCTTTTTTCATGTAATTAATTTTATTGGCTGCAATTACATTTTTATACACTAAGGGAAAATTGTGACATTATTGTTCCTCCAGCATTCTAAATGTCCAAGATCTCTTTACAATGGCATTGATTCGGCCACTCAGATCACTATATGCTCACAGGTCATTATTTCAAAATATTTGTGAGGAAAAATCTGACAACAGCACCTGAAGGCAGGGTCAGATGACAATCGACATTTCCTGAAGATATGCTCATGTTTCATTTGAATGAACTTTGAATGAACTGACATTCTCTTGTTCAAGGACACACTCAATACTGAAAATATGATACGATTGGGTTCCATCATTTCATGTTTTCTCAGAGTTCGATATATGCTCTTTTCTATTGGCAGAACAAAAATGATACTTCAAACTCATCTGAATTAGTGTTTCTTTTAATATTTCCCATGTTGCAACATGTTGAAAATGCAATTACAATATCCTCATGTTGCAGCAGATGAGGTGGGGTCCCTCTGTAGAAAAAAAATCAATACATTTGTAGTGTGTCAACTTTAAATTATACGCTGCAAATAACAACAATGCAATACACACTTACCTGCACTCACACATATATATTAAAAGAATCTATTCATCTTACACTTATACACTGTAAAAAAAAATCCTCGGTAAAAAAAAATTCATGAGTCCATTGAACTTATGTTAAACTGACTTAAAACAGCTTTCGTGACTTATAAAATTAAGTTAGAACATGATTAACTTAGTTTAATAAGTTACAATGAACTAAAAATGTATGTTATCATGACTAACTGATCATATAATTTTTTTACAGTGTAGTTATTTATAAATCAATTATTATAAGTAAAATAAAGATTATAAATAGGATTCAATATTGTTAATTGTTTTCTTATTTTAGAGATATATTATGTATAAATATGACTATAAAATAATAAACAGTGCTGGGTAGAATACAAATTAACACTAGCTTTAACTGATTACAATTATATGATGAAAACTGTAGTAATTAATAACCTAATTAAGTATTCTTAATACTTAAAAAATACTTGTAGATTACTTTTAACATAACTTTTTTAATTGTCACCAAATTCACAATATTATTTAGAGGCTGCAAAGAAACATAATAAATTACAAATTTGGATGTTTTAGTAAGGGAAATTAAGAGAGAAAAAATGGGAAAAAATTGTGAAATAAATAAATAATGAATAACATACTGTTACTGTAAATTACCAGTAATCGATCAAATATATCCATAAAAATAACTCAGATTATGATCGTTTATAACATAATCTTATTGCAATTATTACATTTTAGACTAATCAGTTACCATACCAAGCACTGAAAATAAATAATAGAAAAACTATGCGTAATAAATAAAAAAAAATAGATATTAGCGCAGTAATCATGAATGCTTCTTGTAGGTGAGCGATAAAAAGGGGTTTCCATGGCAAATTACACATATGAAAGCTCTGCTCCCAAAGCTCTTTTAAACACACTCACACACACGCACACACACACACACACACACACACACACAGCTATGTTGAATAGGCCTCTTTCCCCTTTAAATCTCCGACATTTTGACAGGACACATTAAGATCTGCCTGCTCAGCATGAACACATCATAAAACTGGACAGGCAATTTCTGTTTTCACCAAATAGCCAGGCTAACTCGTTCTGCATCTTTGATTTTAATACACTAGACACGCAGCTTAGCAGCGAGGGAGGGGAAAAAATATCTGGCTAGGTATATTTTTCGAGTTATGCCCCTCAACTCCCTCAGATCCATTTTTCCGTTTGAATTATCAACTAGAATTTGATTAATATGCAAATTTGAGGCGAAAAGTCCTGTGTAATTCTTTCAGTGGAGAGTAATTAATCAACAGTTAAAGAAAATTAATACATATATCAATTTTGTCAGGGACACGCTTAGTTCAATCGTCCGTAAAATTGAAGTTTGAAGTATTAAGGGGGTCCCACACAAGCCTTATAACTAAAACACAGGAATCCACCCCTATTTAGTGATCAATCAAGCTTTCGCCTCAGGTTAATCTGTTTAATTTTTCACCTCGAATCATACACTGTTATGACATCTAGTTTCGCATCGAGTCGATGAAAGTTGTTTTTTATGGTAACTGCATCTAAGGGAAATCTATCTATCTATCTATCTATCTATCTATCTATCTATCTATCTATCTATCTATCTATCTATCTATCTATCTATCTATCTATCTATCTGAATTTTTTAAAGCGATAGTCATTTTTAATTAAGGCAGAAAGTCGCTGGAATCGCTCCTGTTTTCTAATCAAACAATTAGCCAGGAAAAAAGAAAGAGTTGAGGAGAGAGAGAGAGAGAGAGAGAGAGAGAGAGAGAGAGAGAGAGAGAGAGAGAGACGAAAGGAAGAGGGAGGGTGCAAAACCCCATTGTTTCAGCAGGGACTCATGCATCAAACTTCAATTTTCCGGGCGATTGAATTAGAGATTTTTTTCTCTCTCTCTTGAGCTGAAATACACTTAAGACTTTGGGATTAATTACCACGTTATGCTCTTTCAGATTGTAGTATTACTTATCTTTGCCACATTTGACAACACCTCATAAAATAAGGAACTGAACCCCAGCAGCCCGCTCGCCCCTGATATATCGGCGACCCTTATATATACATTTTACCAACACAATCTGCCTGTGCAAAAGCATGCAGCACGAAGAAAAAGAAAAAAGATAACCGGTTTAACGTGGCCTCTGGTCTGCTTAAAGAGTCCAAAGTGGCTTTGTCAAACCTCTAATTTCCTAAATGTGTGATGTGGGCTAATCAATAAACTAAATGTATCAAGTTAAAATGAAATCACACATAGGCTACTGAAGGTGTGTGGTTGTGTTGCAGCAGAGGCGCATGAGCAGACCGCGCTGAAGACTCTGGCGTCTGCTCATGTTAATGGAGCGGTGACAAATATCACATTGTCCGCATATCAGCTCTGATCCTGCTATTACAGCCGCTTCATGTTGCTTAAAACCGTCTATTCATAGTTGCGACGAAGCTCTTTCATTTTTATGATACTGAGTATTTTGATTGGTTCCAAAACTCGAACAGTGTAAATCACAGATAATATATAAAGTATTTTTTTCACTTGACTACATCAATCGTGATTGTACTTTCATGCATTTAAAATGTACTAGACTACTTGCATTAAATATTAGTGGACTAAATAATAATAATAATAATAATAATAATAATAATAATTTATTATTATTATTGTTGTTGTTTTTGTTATTGTTATTATCATTACTCATACTATTATTACTATTGTTTATTATTATATTATTATTACTTTATTATATTACATTTGATACAACGAAAAAAATTATACACAAAAATAAATAGCAACAAATCGAAAATTTTAAATATAAAATAAATCGACTTTGAATAAATGTTTTTTAAGAATCTGAACAATGATAAAAGTTTTATAAAATATGTAATAATAGCAATAAAAAATTTATAATATAATAACTAAACTTATTTATTATTGTTATTATTATTGGTAGTAGTAGTAGTATTATTATGTAGTGTTATAAAAATAAAGAAAATATGTGAGAACACCTAATCAATAATATCATTAAATGTAAAATAAATATACATCTATTTTATTAAAAATGGATGTGAATATGTAATAATGGTAATCATGAAACACATTTAAATAATTCTAACAATTATGAAATATTACTATATACAAAATATATAATTACATATGTACAAACAATACATTTATACAATAAAAACTTATAAATAACCTCACATAAATGTGTAATAATAAATGGCTTTAACAAAAATAGTGTAATAAAATGCATTTAAACGATGATCTTAAAAAGTAATTATTTTGTAAATAAAATCCGCAATACCCCAAACGAATTTAACAGAATAATTAATATAAAATAGTTATATAACAGTTCTAAACTAATACACAAATAGGCCTACCTTTGTTACGAGCTGAAAAATACGCCCAGATATTTGAAATTAAACAGTAATTAAAATGCATATATATATGCAACAACTAGAAAATAACACAAAAATTAAAAAAGAAAAAAAAGAAAATGAAAAAAATATCTCGGGGGTCATACCCCGTGAGGAATTTAGCTCTAATTCCATCCATAGTGTCACTCCAGCCATATGCTCAGCTTTTGAGATGTAGCCAAAACGTTAACTTTATTATTTTAAGTCAAACACTTAAACAAACAAAGGCAGAAGACAACCTCTTAACAAGACGAGTCAGTATCATTGTAATTCATAGACTTGTTTAAAACAGCCGAGTGAAAAGAAAGAATAGAGGGAACATTAATAGGCCCAGATGCCCTCGCCCCTGTGCGCATTATTGCCTTTGTGAAAACCGAGCGAAACACTTTAAAAAGAGGGCCAGCTCGATCCATCAAATTGTCTGAAAATTGTGAGGAAAATTCAAAAACCATATGGCCTCCAAACGTTTGTGTCCGTTTTGTTCGGTGGGACACGCTTGTCTCCGTATTGAGAGCCGCGGGAGGCAGAGCATGCTTCATTGTAGCTTGTCACATCAGGGGAGGCTGCTCATTTGTCCCCAGTTTTCACGCCTTACGCTAGAAATGACTGCCTCCCTTCGCTTCGCAGGGAAATAGCGTCTTTCAACCGCAGAGAAACGGGCCAAAAACCCTGCGTTTTTGCCCAGCCTTTATGCGCGCATTCATCAATCCAGATTTCTGTTTCTCACACGCATCCATTGTGGATATTGAAACACAAAACATGTTATGCCATTCTGAAAATCAAAAGCGTAAAATGTCCAAACCAATACACACACACGCGCGATGCATGTTTAAAGAGTGTTGGTGCAGGGAATAAAAGTGGGCTACAAACACAAACAAAGCATATTTTTTGTTTGTATTATCTCTATTGCATATTTCGGTAAATAAACTAACGTCAAAATATTAGTGAAAGACGTTTTTATTTCATTTTAAATACATTACATTTTGTACACTTGGTTTAAATGGTTTCCTGGCTTAAAAGGCACTTACAGGCATACAAACCATAAGAAATATATTAAAATGTCACAATCCAGATTTCATCAGACAATCGATTTTTTTTCCTGTGAAAGCTTTTGTAGGAAATGTTCTATAATACACTCTTTTATCAAACGGGTTTAGGCTTAAGTAATAGGGAGCTGCGTGAGTGAATTAAATTTAGGAATATTTTGAGATGAGCTCTGCAGCCATTTTAACTCAAATAATTTGGTGAAACAAAATAAAACATGCATTTAACTTACTCAGAACCGGGTAAAAAAAGTTCTGTGTGGGCAATCGTGCTTCAAGTGTGTGTATGTGTGTGTTATTATCAAGGTACTTATTGCTCTTCAGCTATCTGTTTAAACGAATAGGCTAAATGATTACGATACTGCCACCGCATAAATAGATCTGAAGAAACTGTCTCATGCTTGCGTTGATTTTTTTCCTCCTTTTTAAACTTTGCTTTTAATACAAGTCATTTAATACATTTGGTGCGTTAATGGCACTTTCACCTCCGAGGACCATCTCTGGAAAAAAAGGTATATAAATAATACCGATTCTGTTCAAGACAAAAATCAGTCATCTACATCAATTTCCTCGTCTTCGTCTTCTGAACACTCTTTGCTCGTTGTGTGGTCTGTATATGGCGATGATGGTGACATGTGGAGTTTGTTGGTACCCTCGTGCTCGTGGTTTGATCGTGACGGAGACACGGCTGACGAATCTCCGAGAGTACCGTTCACGCGTTTCTCTAGGTCTGCCAGTTTGGCCATTTTCTCAAAAGGTACATTGCCCACTGCTTTGGCCGACTCCACGTCCGCCTTCATCTCCTCCAGGTCTCTTTTGAGTTTGGCTCGGCGATTCTGGAACCAGGTGATGACTTGAGCATTCGTGAGCCCGAGCTGCTGAGCGATCTGATCCCGATCAGCCGGAGACAGATATTTCTGATAGAGAAATCTCTTCTCCAGTTCGTAGATTTGATGGTTGGTGAAAGCTGTTCTCGACTTTCTCCGCTTTTTAGGGGTATTCCTCTGACCGAAGAGTGTCATGCCGTCTCTCCCTAAAATTAACAAACAAAAATAATGCAGCCACATCAAAACGCAGAACAGCAGAGGCCTGTAAAAATTTAGCACTGCCATAAATGGGAATATTATAATGATTTTTAAATTGTGACGTCTTCGTTGTTTATCAGTGAGCGTTTATAAATGTAGCTTTAGGTCGAAAAAAACATAATAGGCCCGGAAAACGAGTTTTATTTATATTTAGCATTTTATTTCTGCACATAGATATATAACCTATTTTAAACGTTTATTTTAATTGCACATGAACAGAACTAATCAATTTTTATTATTTTTATTTGTTAATTTGGTACATTTTTTTTACATTTCCGCATATTTTAACCATCTATTTTAATTGCACGTGGACACCATTATTTTATTTATGATTATTAATTTATTTGATACATTATCTTTTTTATTCTAACAGGTAAACATTGTTAAACGTATTTTTAATTAAATTAGATAAAATTTATTTTTATGACAATACATATATTTTAGTGGCCTGTTTTCATTTTATATATTTATTTTGCACGAATTAAACATTTCATTCAATGCACGTGCTCATTTAGTTTAATATACATTTATTTGAGCTCCTATTTTATCTATTTAGTTTAATACACATTTATTTGGTATAGCATATACTGATTGTTTAATAATTTTCATTTCATCCTCGGAGATTTATATTATATTATTTAAACATGTATTTTTTATTGCACATGCACATAAGTAATCCCACATTTATACTTTAATCAAATATAACCATTGATTATATAAAACTAAACTAAACTAAAATAAAACTTTAACGAAAAACGAGCGTTTAAACAATGTAAAATAATTATTTAAACATTTGTTTTCCTGTAGCAGTTTTTAACGACTATCGACTAACGTTTTCACGAATATCTAGAATAATTTCTAACATTATCCACCAGCCTGAATACAATTTAAGCACACACCGGGCCTCATGTTTACCTTCTGCCGCTTGTAGGACACTGACTTCCAGTCCTTTGAAGGTTTTGCTGGCGAGCTCCTCCAGGGCGCACAATGGAGATGTCTGGGTGAGCAGCGCACGGTTGGAGAGGGGATGGCCCGTAGACGGATGCTTCTCACCGGAAGAAAGCAGGTGCGCCGTGCCGCAAATTGTGTAATTTCGTTTGACAGACGGCTTGTTCAAAATATCCTCTATGCTGAACGGAGTAAGAGGCTTGTTTGAGTTAGCAGGTGGAGGAAGATGGTCCAACGGACTGCGCCTTCGATCCTCAACCGAGGCGCCTTTCGCGTCTTCTTTGGAGGTCATTTTTAGCTTTGAAAATATGCTACAGTTTTTTTCGATTTAATTTCGAGTGTGTGCACAGCTTGTTTTGAATGAAAAATGCTGCTAAACAAAGAGCAACCTGAATGAGAATGTATCCACAAATCCGTAGAATTAGATGTAGCCGATCAGCAGCATGTTGTTGCTTTTGCCGCAGGGTTGAAGAAGTTTAAGTCTTTCTTTAAAAAAAACCCGTCTGCTGTCCTCAGCTCCTGGATAACAGTTGAGCTTCAGTGAGAAGCAGCCTGACAACCTCTGATGCTTCAGTGGAAACAGTCAGCCTCAAAAGCAGCCAGAATTGACTATTACTAACAAGTTATTCTTGATAGCAAGACAATCAATTACATCCAGTGGCACTTCTCTCTCTCTCTCTCTTTCTCTCTCCCTCTTGCTCTTTGACTATGTTGCAGTCCGATGCAGACTTTAGCAGGAAAGGAGCCCCGTTAATTAGAGGGCATGGCCGGAGGAGGAGCTCAGCCGGATTACAATACTTAACGCTCCCACTCTTTACTACGAATTAATGATTTGTCGATATTCTCTTCGTTCTTATTTACACATTTGTACCACGTTATTTTTACAAACGGGCATTTACATTTTAGGAAAATATTTAAAACAAAATGAAAACCCAGAAACTAGCAAGTCTGAAATGAAATTATTGTTTATAACAAAAACGCGTACTTTCAAAAATAAATGTAAATATTTTTCCGTTTAATACGCTAATTGTGTTTTGGAGTCAGGTAGTATATCATGGCTGATACTTGTGGATAGAATAAAATAAGAGAGTGTGTGTGTGTGTGTGTGTGTGTGCGTGTGTGTGTGTGTGTGTGCGTGTGCGTGTGTGTGTGAGAACGAGTGTGTAATGGATAGAAAGAGAGAGAGGGAGGGAGAAAGAGAGAGAGATCGTCCCCTTCAGCTGCACCAAATCTTCTTTGCCATAATTCAAGCGCAAAGGGCCAGCTCACATCAGCAGTAAGATATTTCATCTCTAAAATTCGCCTGCTGTTCAATCCCCGGTATTTGTGGCATTACGGAAACTATATATTTTTTCCTCGATTTACGCAGAACGGTGGTAAACTTGGATGTGCATAGCATTAGCCTAAAACAACGTAAAGTAATTTAAACTTAATCATAGTTCATATATTTTTATGATATATGATACACATATATGCATAACCGGACGAAATTTATAGCGCGCGTGTATAATTAGTGAATTGATTAAATGGTCTAATGATTGCTTTGCGTTGTTATCGTCGGGCACGAGGCCTCGTTTAAAAGGGCAGAAAAAGGCTGAAGCTCCAGCAGGGACATCGGAAAACAACCGTGTAAGGAGGATAAAGGCTGATCTACTGCACGAGAACAGTGCTTTTTGTTGGTTAGTATAGACTTTAGATCCACTAGAGAAAGTTGGTTTTATTTACGCCTTCATTTAAATCTGTTTATAGAAACAATAACATAAATAAGATAAGATAAAAACGAATCCATGATAATAATTTGTTTTGAACTATCTATATAATTTTCATAATAGTAACAATACAGTGAATTATAATTATTGTTGCAGCGGGTAAGGTTATAAGGCTATACAGCCTAATTTCGTTAAAACAGTATCGTGCTATAAATAACTTTATAGGTTGAAATAAATACCTGTTATAGCAAAAGAAAAGGAAAATAAAGAAAAAAAAAATTGCATTTTGTGTACATTCTTTAAACTAATTTATAATCCACCGAAAATGACAGAAAAGCACTAAAAAGGATACAGAGGCAGGTGGTTCCGCCTGTGTGACATGATCATTTAGTGTTGCCCACAGTGAGCAGAATGCCTGCGTAAGCAGATATGACGCAATGAAATGCCATGGAAGATACCACTGAAGTCATGCAAATACAAAAGTTCAAGATTTAATGGTCCTACACACACTTCCACATTTAAAGACGGCTATAATAATAATAATAAAAACAACAACGATAATAAGGTATAATTTAGATTATATGAATTAATTGCTATATGAATTTGTAATTTAAGAATATAATACAATAATGAGTAATGCTCTAGATTAACATCGGGCACATTTAAAAATGTATATACACTCAAAAAGCGTGATTTAATGTGTAAAAATAACGAACAAATGATATTTTTTAAAAGAAAATAATAATAATAACATTACGTGCATACTGTATTAAACGTACTGGAATTTGACACAGGACTTAAATACTACTGGTTTGATTGCTTCTGTTCATTTAAATAATGGGTCTTCTAAATGATTACATGTAAATAATACACAACTTGCACAGGTTTGTCCCCGCCTGAAAGACAGAATAAATAAATGAAGTCATTCTTCGTTGTCTATGCGGGGTCTGTGAATACTCTGCCTGCGTCTAATGACTCAGAGAGATTTGTCACTTACTCCAGTGAACGTCTGTCTGGACAGTTTTATTCCATAATTTATTCCCCGCTTCCGACTGTGAGAGCTCCGATTTCACAGGCAATATCGGATCTTTTCACTAACTTTTATTCACATGACCTTTCTGGGGATTGTAAATGATCTGCCCACACATCTGGTAAGACGGATATATATATAATGTTTTCATCGGATACTGACTAAACTGAGAGACCCGTTTTCACTTTTCATGAAAAAAGTGAAACTATTTTACTCCGTTTTATCAATGTATCGCCTTTTTCAATATAAAATATCCTGTTTTGGCTCCGTAGAGAACGTTAGTCTTTGTTGTAAAATTACTGACATGAAACATATTAATATGGATAATAATAATAATAATAATAATAATAATAATAATAATAATAATAATAATAATAATAATAATAATAACAACAACAACAACCTTGATAGAAATACATTTGACTGAACAATTAAAACATTTTTAATTTAAAATGATTCTACCTTTTTCCTTTTTTCAAAATATCACATACTATAACCAAATAAAAAAATCTATGTCCCGCAGATTAATTGCTACTTATTGCATGCTCAGAAGAGCTTTGAGAAAGGTAGATTCATGAAAATAGCAGAAATAAAGAGTCAATCGTATTTCACTATAAAAATATTTGCAATCTCACTAGTGTCTTAACAATTCATTTCAGACATGCATCACATGCTTATAAAGAGCAAAAATGATAAAATCCAAATCACAAGTATAGGCCAAAAAAGCACATTTTTAGGCCACACAACACAACGGTCTGCCTTGGTTGGGATTTTCCATTGTTGTATGCCTAAACACTTATTAAATGTGGTCAATCTCTTGAGGTATTTTTCTAATAAACCTTACCAACAACAATTTATCTGACATAAAAGTGTTATTTCACACATTTTGGTTGTAGTGTGATTAAAAGCAGTTTTGCTTCATGGACAACTACAGACCACAAGACCAAATATATTCAAAGTGAAAGTCTGGGAGTAAAAGAAATATATCTCAATTCTTAAGATCAACAGCATACTGTTTCATAATGTGTGGAAAGATGAGGCATGTGCATGAATCATGCTAACCAGGCCCTATATCTATTATTATGAACAGTAGCCTGGACTGTTGCCCAACAAAGGTGGATTAACATTTGGCAAGCACAGCTTTGGCACCAAATGTCCTGTCATCTTAATGTAAATTATCTAATGATAAAAAATACAAGGTCAGTGGAATGTGATTAAGATATCTCTCTGAAGATACAGTCTCTATCTGACACAATTTTGACGGTGTCAAAAAATTAACAGCAAATCATTGTTACAGCAGAAACATTCATGAACAGAAATCAGAAACTAATAATCAACAAACAACCTAATAATCATGCGCAACTCAACACGAATGGATGTGTTTATTACCTCACGACAGCACTGTTTCTTGGATGAAGTCCATATCATGCTCCAAACACCAATGATGACCCTTGTTTTTTTTCCCATGGCCTCTTCGGCACTACAGAGTAATGTAACACTAGCCTGAGATGCTCTATGGCTCTCAGTGGCTGCAGTGAAAATAATTCTGGCTGCTTAATCTGCAGGGCGGCAGCAGAGCACACAGGCCTCCACATCAATTAGGTGAGTAATAGATGTGGAGCTGGCACAGGATCTGGGTGACATTAGAGCTGATGGCTTGCAGAAAAACAAGTGCAGAGTCAAGGCCTGCGTGAGGTCCATTTGGAAGGAGGATGCATGTTCCCGCTAAAAGCAGAGTAACCGTGAGGAGGGTGGTGGGTATCGAGAGTGAGGCATGAACGCACTCAGTCTGGTGACATTTCAGTCTAATTGCAGAACCGGGCTTTGACTGTTAAGAGCAAATGAGTGAGGATTAAGTGCAGAGCCACGCTTAAAAGGGCCCATCATTACTTAAAGGGTAAGAACTGAGGAGCAGGCAAACCTCAAGTAGAACCAATATTATTATTGACCTCAGACATGATATCTATATGTCAAATATAACTTTCTGAATAAATCATGTCTAATTATGGATCTTTGGCACTGTGCCAACTATGAAGTCAAAAATATATAAAAGCAAGGACTTCATATAGAGCAGGGGTTCTCAAACTTTTCAGCCCACGACCCCTAAAATAACAATGCCAGTGACTCGCGACCCCCACATTTTTTGGAGATGGTTATAAATATACACAACAATAGGCCTATAGACAATTTTGAGAGATGTAAACAAAAACAATGGTCCCAGAGTATTTCCTGTTTTACATTTTTAATTGCTATAGCTTCCAAGAATCCAAAATCCAAGCCACATATTGATAATGTTATGATAGCTGTTTAAACATTAAGTTATGATTGAATTGCCTCTTGTTTGAGATAGTTTGATAACAAGCAGGAAATGTCCATGGGCCAATGACATGACCACATTGAAATTGTCTATATAAATATGAACATATTGACAACACAAAAAAGTGCAACAGTCTAACAACCATATCATTTTACAGTCATTTATTATTTATTTAATTTAACATTAACTTCACCTAAAGAGACTGGTGGGCACAACGTTGTCAGCACAAGTCTATTCTTAGTTAATTTTTGAAGACCGCCTGTACTTATTTTTACTGTATTTAATTGTCATAAAGGTGTCAGAAAGTTTAACCTGGTGCTATAAAATCAATCTGCTGCAACTCACGCTTTTGATGTGTTGTTAATCTAACGTAAACACACCAATCCTATAAAAAATAATTTAAAGGTTGATGGCTTTTCATTTGCATGTTGTTTTTTTTTATGTAACTATTAACTAATATTTTTATCTTCTGTTGGTTATGGATAAAGTATGGTATTTTTAATAGTTTAATAACATTTATTTGACATTTGGAAATCACCAAGGGACCCCCTTGTCATTGTTCAGAGAACCCCACTTTGGGAACCACTGATATAGAGCTTAAGACAAGTTTAGATTTAGTTTTGGCAATTACACTTGCAAGGACAAGACAGGATGAAGTTTTAAGCCCCATTCAGATTACATGATTTTCGTTGTCGGTTACAACAGTCAGATTATGCAATTTTGACTACACTGTAAAAAATATGTTAATTAACAATTTCTGTATTTTGTGATTCACAAGTGTTGAATTTATAAATTGCATTTTGAGACCTTGATCTCTGCTCTGTCAGCTTTAGATGTTGAAAATGAAACTCTACAGTTCAACAAAGTGACAAGTTGAACAAGTTTTACTGACATTTTAGTAGTTTGAAATAATATGTTTAAGAAATAATATAAAGAGAATCGAGTCTGTAAAATAACAGAAAATGTACTGGCAGTTTTTTTTACTGTAATATACAACACCAACCAAGACAATATACAGTATCACTTATATTGTTAAAGGTCAAATGTTAATTAAAGTCACCTTTTCAAACTTTTCAAGGTTAAAAGTTGTTGGAAGTAAGATCAACAACAGTGTACATAAAATCTAAAGCCGCGGTCACACAGGACTTTTCTCCCCATAGACTTCCATTCATACGCATACGAATGAGCTCGTGTGACAAGTTCTGCAGTTCGCTGCATTGGACAGTTCAAGCTTGGTGAACTCTGACCCAAGAAATTACATCACATGATTACATAAGACCAATAGAAGATCAAAACATGACCTCTCTGGACAGAAATTTAAAATATGGAGCAATCGCTTGCTTTTTTAAATGTCTAATCATCTTGTTTAATCCCGCCCCTTTTCACAGCGCTGTACGACAGAATTTCGCATGCTCAAACTCTAGTGTGACTGCACCTTTAATGTGTCATGGGTACCAAATATGGCAGACTACACGTTGCTTCACGATCAATCATTGCATGACATCTACGATGTTCATTCTATCATCAAGAGTGTTTGTGATCCAAACAAGGCAAAAACATATTTAAGTGCAGAGTTGACTGCATGGTGAATCAGGGAGTTCAGCTTCAACACACTTGAAGTCTGAAGACTTTGGCTGGCAGCTTCAGGTGTGTTTGATTAGTGTTGTACCTAAACTCAGTGGCCCTCTATAAAAACAGGTCTGGACACCCCAGCCATAGAGGAAATGCCACTTAAACAGTAATCATGAATTTGCACCTGTCATACTTGGTCACACAGTTTGAAACAAAATTATCACTTGCAAAAGGACTGAAATTATAAAGAGTCCAGTGTACCAAAGAAGACCACCAATGAGATGGATCAATACATTCACAGTGACAACAGGACAGATGATGGATTGCATCAGACTGAAATACATTCAAAATTCTTTAATCTATCTAGACTCGAATCCAAGTTGATGGGACACAAAAACAACAGGATCTTTGGAAAAACATAAAACATGAGAACTGGAAGTAGGGAAAGCAATGATCATTTAGTTATACCAGACCATCTGGAAGAATAAAGCAAGACGTCAGCAGAACAGAAAACATGAATGAACTGAGTCTTAAAAATCTTTGATTAAATCTTTTTGACATATATCAGGAATTCACATACCTCCTCGTGAGGTCTGACAGTGTTACAATTTTTTTGTAGGGGAAGGGGGGGGGGGGGGCTGACACAAATCTCAAGAAATGGAGAGTGTAGTGGTCATTCTTTTCTACGTAATTCAAATGAATGATACATAGATGTTCAAAAAGTTTCACAAAAGTGGACCAACAGGGCATTTTCAACCACAGCAGTGGACATTTCTCTTATTCAGATCATTCTCTGTAATGTCTTGAGCATCAAAATCCCAGTAGACTATGTATTGTTTATGTCATGTTCAGAGTCAATCACCTTTTTTTATTAATTCTGAACCTCTTTTTGAACATCAGCAGATCATTTTAAAAGGGTAATTCACCCAAATTTTAAAAATTCTGTCATCATTTACTCATCCTCCACTTGTTCCTGCTTGGGTTTGGGTTTCTTTCTCATGTTGAACACATAGGAAGATACTGAAGAATGTTGGGAAAAGCAGCAAAGTCCCTTTAAGGCAAGTCATTTCACTCGGCGGCCATCTTTGAAACACCTCTTGAGCAGAATGCTCAGGCATTCGGTCTGAATGGGGAAACATCAAATTCTTCAAAATTGCTTGTCAAGTTTATGATTAAATTTCAAATTAGGAATCAACAATAAAATTAAACAACAACTGTCTCTGTAGTTTCATTTCTAAACATTTGAATCACACAAAATCTGCAAAAATTTATGTCTGGTTTGAGCCCCTCCCCCAGAGACTCGTCAGTCTATTGCTGATTGGCTCCTGTCCTAAAAGGCGGGGCTTCATTCACCATATTGACCGTTACACTTTTCTCCATTGAAAACTATTCAAGTGACACGTCTTGTGTATTCTAGTCTTTAAAGCAGCCATTGACTTTTGCTGAAAATTTGTCTTGGTCTCAAACAGCACATTTGTTTTGGACTTCATAACATTTACACGTAACATTTACCAACAACAGTGACACTTACAGTAAATATACCATCAAGCTAGTTTAGTATTTAAAATGCTAATGGCCACTGGTATAAATGCCTTCTTGTAGCGGTTACTTTTAAATAAAGGAACTCTATGGATGTAATGGCTGTTCATTCATCAGAATATCTTGTTTAATGTTCCAGACAAGAAATAAATTAAAGTTTAGAAACGTTGAGAGTAAGGAAAAGTGAGGAAAATATCGATTTTGGTAAAATTATCTCTTTAGTCCAAAAACATGTGGTACAGGTGAATTGGGTAAGCTAAATTGTCCATAGTGTATGAGTGAGAATGTGTGTGGATGTCTCAGTGATGGGTTGCAGCTGGAAGGGCATCCGCTGCGTGAAACATATGCTGGATAAGTTGGCAGTTCATTGCACTGTGGCAACCCCATATTAATAAAGGGACTAAGCCGAAAAGAAAATGAATGAATGAATGAATGGATCTCTTTAACCATATCTACAGTATAATGTACTGAGTTGAGCCATGTGATTGGATTATTAGATATCACATTAACTAACTGTTAAACCAAATAATGGGTATAACCAAGGGTGATTTTAGGGTTTTCATATAGGGGGGCTCAGCTCATTATACGGTAAAATTTATGTATATATATATATATATATATATATATATATATATATATATATATATATATATATATATATATATATATTAGTCTGTTTACTGTAGTAAAAACCACTTTTTATTTTCAAGTGCATTTTTTCTTTCATGTATTAAATAACTAAACTGCCACTTTTCTAATTAAATGACATACATATAAATATATATATATATATATTTAAACTTACAGGCTAATTCACATTTTTCACGATCTGAATGATGATAATAATAAATAAGAAGTATTTTTTTAATACTAGACAACTAGACAACTATACTAGTTTCTATCTGTCAGTGACTTAGTGACAGTTATAACAAGTACATTCTCTAAGTGGTTCTGTCACTGTTTAATCCTTTCTGTGCAAGACTGTATGGTATAGTTAATGCCACATAAACTGTTAAGTGTTTAATATTGGTAGCTCATTTTGAAATAAAAATAGCGACATGTTCTTTAAGTTACATTTTTCGCTGGAGGAAACAGCTGTGCTGATGAGAAAACCCGACTGCTCCTTCGTGACATTAAAATACAGGTGATACACAATTATCTATATCAAAGAACTGCAAATAAGCAGATATTATAACAATTTATTAATAAACACACATCTCGTTTTCTCGCTGTCCATGGTTGTGATTTGCTGATCAAATTAAAAACAAAAGACGGGGAGGAGCCGAATTCTGCCGCTGTTTTCAAATAAAATTTAAAGGGGACTGAGGCGATAATTTAGTGTACAGTTCATGAGCTAATAGCAAAAGTTTTAGGGGGGCTGAGTAGAAAAATGGGGGGGGGGGTTCAGCCTCCCTAAAATAGACCTAGCAACGCCCATGGGTATAACAACATAAAATAAAATAAAAGAGATTCTAAACCTTGACCATGCTATAAAAGTCTAACTTCATTTCTATCCAGCTGTCCATCACAATGTCTAAATATGCTGCCAATAAAGTCAGCGCTTGTTCAGAACCAAACGCGAGCGCAGCAACTCTGGAAATCCATCAAGCATCAAGCTGATAGTCCAGTGGAGGAAAGAGGGGACATAGATAACGAGTAGCTCATAGTCAGACACGGCACACTTATCGCCTCTCACTTTCTGACAGAGCCCTTTCTAATGCCACAGCCTGGAGAAGTCCTGTGGCAGACATGAGAAATAGATCCCTGTCGGAAAAAAGATATTGGGAGGACAAAGTGTGTCAGGTCAGCACCTGAGGAAAGCTGCCATGGCACAAGCCCAGCCCCTGCCACTGAACGCCACCGAGAGCCTCCTGCGGCAGACAGGAGAGAGCGATGACCCATCCCTCTGCTCCTGATGGCCTTATTACAGACATCCACTACCACACGTTGACTCACGGTATGTAAATAATTCACATTTACAGTAAGAACAAAAAAAAGATCAAAATATATGTGGAAATGCATATACAGTTGAAGTGTGTATTTTTCCTCAAATTTCCGTTTAATAGAAAGGAGATTTTTTTAAACACATTTCTAAACATAATAGTTTTAATAACTCATTTCTAATAACTGATTTATTTTATCTTTGCCATGATGACAGTAAATAATATTTTACTTGACATTTTTCAAGATACTAGTATTCAGCTTAAAGTGTGATTTAAAGGCTTAACTAGGTTAATCAGGCAAGTTAGGGTGATTAGGCAAATCATTACAGTGTTTCCTCTAGGCATTTTTCCAGCTGTGGCGGCAGGCCTTTTACAGATCTACCAACTGCTTATGGCATTATTTCAATGACAAATGTTGTAAGCACAGTATTACAAGTCGAGATTTTAAGTATTTAAGTAATACAAGCATGCAAATCTCTTTGCTTGTGCGCCGATTTCCTCTGTTCGTGCACGAAACTTCTTGCACGCCCTCAAATACAGTTGCTCAAGGGCAGATTTTCTTGCGCGCCCTCAAATAAACGGTGCTGAAGTGTGATTTAGTGCATTTATGTAACGAGTATGTCTACAATATTTATTAGATTTGCTAGGAATATTTATGAATGTCTCCAATAGACCTACAGAGCTGAATTATTGCGTCCTGAAGCAAAGGGAAACAACCTCCAGCAAGATACAGTCATTGTATGCGGAATCATAGACTGTCATCTATAAATAAAGTATAATTATGGAAACCGTGTTCATCTTAACTGAAAGCTAAGTCGTGTTTGCTGGCCTCACGCATCACGCACCTGTCAGTCAGTCAGCATGTCACCTTAAATGGTTGAACAAATAACGCACAACACTACTACGGTTACAGAAAAGTTCACCCTGTTATAATTCACTTACCTTTTAATACGTTTTGGTGCTATTATAACCCGCTATTTTAAAAAAATGACTGAATGTTTTGAATGAGAAGCTGTAATGTAGCCGTGGTGGGATGAATTTTGGTGTGGAAGAATTCCCCATGGAAGAATGAATGTAGCGGAAAAAATTTATTATATAATGATGGTTTGTTCTGTAGAAAAGCGGAAAAAAAAATATTGCTGAGGGAGGCTAATAATATTGATCTTTAAAAAAATTAAAACTGCTTTTATTTTAGCCAAAATTTAGCAAATAAGACTTTCTCCAGATGAAAAAAATATTATAGGAAATACTACGAAAAAAATCCTTGCTCTGTTAAACATCCTTTGGAAAATATTTGAAAATAAAGAAAAAATTCACAGGAGGGCTAATAATTCTTATTTCAACTGTATGTGAGTGTAGCAGAGGACATCTAGTGAAGTGATGCGCAGGTAATCCTCACTCACCTGACTTCTAAAAGTTGGTCTAGTGAAAGACACTAGAGGCCATGGTCTTAGCCTCCTTGTTAGAGCAACCAACTCTCATGCAAAGAATTGCCAGTTCGATCCCAGCTCGAGGCGTGTTGGGCAGTGTAAGACCGGTGGGTGACATTGGTGCCGTGACCCGAATGGGAGTGAGGCTTAGGGGGATGAGTGTAGCAGAGGCCATCTAATGAAGCGCTGTGCATGTAAATTTCACTCTTCTGACCTCTAAAAGGTGCTCTAGTGATAGACGTTAGAGACCATGGTCTTTAGTCTCTTTGTTAGAGCAACCGACTCCAATGCAAAGAAACGCCAGTTCCATCCCAGCTCGGAGCAGGTTGGGTAGTGTAGGACTGGCGGGTGACAATGGTGTCGTGACCCGGATGGGAGTGAGATTTAGGGGGGTGAGTGTGGCAGAGCCAATCTAGTGAAGTGCTGTGCAGGTAAACCTCACTCCTCTCAAAAGGAGCTCTAGCGACCGATGCTTAAGGCCATGCTCTTTAACCTCTTTGCGAGAACAACCGACTATCATGCGGAGAGTCGCCAGTTCAATCCCAGCTCAAAGTGGGTTGGGTGGTGTAGGACCGGCGGGGTTACATGTGCAATCTAGCATTCTGCAGCGTGCTTCATCAAGTAAAATGCAAAAGAATTCTCAATAAACTCTGTAAATATAATTTAGATTAGGATTCTTGGAGGACTTGTTAAGGCACAGTAAAATCTAAAAAAAATTAACTAGTTGTTATTATACTTCTCCGGCTGACTTATTACACAAGGAATTGTTACATTAGATTACATTATATTACACAGGAATTGTTACATTTGAACAAATTTTCATACACTTCTAGCAGAATAATGTATATGTTATATAAAGTTTAGATGAAAATAATTTTTATAAAAAACATGTTAGAATAAAATCTTTTTACAGAGGGAAATTTAGGAAACTCCTTTTTTGCTCCATAATAAAAAAAAAAATGTTCGCCTCACAGCAAGAAGGTTGCTGGTTTGAGCCTCGGCTGGGTCAGTTTCAGTTCCTGTGTGGAGTTTGCATATTCATCCGCTGTGTAAAACATTATGCTGTGACGACCTCAGATGACGATCCCAGATTAATAAAGGGACTAAGCCGAAAAGAAAATGAATGTATTATTATTATTGTTATTATTGTTATTATTATTATTAATATTACCATCTAATACAAGAATAAAAAAAATGCCTTTTGTTTTTTAATCAAATGTGTATAAAGGCAAATTATGTATAAACATAAATTTGAATAAAACTGGTATATGTACAGTAAGTAATGATGAATTGGAGATTTATGGCTCAATACAGAAGAAAAAAAGTCTTTATTGATAAAATATGCATTTTTTATTTAATTTGAACTCTACAGGCACAAATGTGCTATAATAGAAAGATGTTTTCAGATGGTTTTAGACTAAAAAGCATTAGACTGAAAAAATAAACACTTTAAAAAAGCTCTCAAAAACGAGAGGTGCATGAAAAAACATTGTTTGTGTGCGTCTGTAGTGTATTTCGCCTTTACAAATAATAAACAATTGATATTGAATTAAAATGACATTCCAGTACGAAAATGAACCATCTTAGTTTGTAATCATACTCAATAATTTTATTCTCTTTATTACAGAATTAAAACTGGAGATCTATCAGTCACGTTAGGCTGCGTCTGCTCATCAGAGCTAATTTGGGTGAGCAGTTAACACTTCCATAAGCAAAGAGAGTGAACGCGGCCCTATTAACGAATGCCTGCTGACAACAGGACAGAAATATTCTTCCCCAGCTGTGAATGCTGCCTTTTTTTTCATCCAAATGAACATGTCATGCTTCACCTGCGTTACCAACAGCATTGCCAAAAGTAAATGAACACAAACACAACAAAACGTGAGTAGAGCACAACAGAAGCTCGTTTTATCCTTTGGGCTGCTTAACTCATTATGGTTTAATCTGTGGCACCCAACTGACAACCCTGTAGTAAAATAACTATACAGCTTTTATTCAATACTTGTACCCGAAAGTAAAGCGAGGAAAAGATTTGTGAGTTCTCAACTGGTGGGTTGCAGGTCTGTCCCGTGGGGAGGCCATGGACAGAAGGGACAGACGGTGTTCAATGCAAATAATAAAATGCGATCTACTTTGGATAGAAAAATCTAAAGTAAATTTAGAGCAGCAAAAACTATTGTTGTTAACGGCCAAGGCGCTGCAGTCAATAAAACTATGCAATCTAGAAAACTGCATCCAGAAGCCATTAAATAAAGCAATGCATTGAAAGAGAAAATACAACTCTGCACACTGCAAAAGCGCCAATTGATAAAATGTTGGAAGATCTAACATTCCTGCTTGGGCTTAGTTAGGAAGATATATCAAGTCAAAAATGTTATATGAATTAATTTTTATACCTTCAAAAATGTTTATAGGGTCATTTTGGCCAGAATAACAATTTAAGAAATATTCTAAATAGAGAAATTGAGTGAATATTACAAACTAGTAACTAATAACTAGTAAATAAATAGCTTTACTGAGACTGATTGTATCATTTATTTATTGTTTTTACAGTGCACACATTTTATTATTTTTTTTGTAATTAATACAAGGACCTATTAAATTAAATTCAATTCATCTGTATGTGTATAGCGCTTTTACAATGTAGATTGTGTCAAAGCAGCTTCACATAGAAGATTATAGTGAACTGAAACAATGTCAGTTCAGTTTTCAGAGTTTAAGTTCAGTTCAGTTTAGTTGAGTTCAGTGTGGTTTAATATTCACTGCTGAGAGTCCAAACACTGAAGAGTAATCCATCGATGCGCAGCTCTGCAAGTCCTGAATTACACAATCCAGTGGTGAAAAATTTGTCAGGTGATCAAAATTCAATGTCTAGCTAGTGTCTAAGGACAATTTTTTGTTATTTTGGTGTCCAATAATGATGTCAAATTAGGTTATTATTTGGTTGATTTTAGGTTAGAAAGTCACTAAAATCCAACGATGAGCCAACATCTTAAACGAACTTCATACTGACGTCAAATACTGACATTTACTTGTCAGGTATCACATCCAAAATCCAACAACCTATAGATGTCATAGTGGTAACGTCCACACAACATCAAGCTGTAACATCATTAGTCGTTGATATTTGGTTGATTTTAGGTTGGACATTTTCTAATTCCCATAGACAAGAAAAAATAAAGAGGTGACTGCAGGTCACTACTAAGGAAAGTAGTGGAGTAAAAGTACCAATACAACACTAATAATGTACTCAAGTAAAAGTATACACATTTTTAAAACTACTTAGTAAATTACAATTTCTAAGAAAAACTACTCAATTACAGTAACTTGAGTATTTGTAATTTGTTACACCACTAGCTGTTGCCTCACAGCAAGAGGCTGGGCCAGTTGGCATTTCTGTGTGGAGTTTGCATGTTCTCGATGTGTTCACGTGGGCTTCCTCCGGGTGCTCCGGTTTCCCCCACAGTCCAAAGACATTTGCTGTAAGTGAATTGGGTAAGCTAAATTATCCGTAGTGTATGTGTGTATCATATGGTCCACTAGATTGGGGGTTGAGCGTTGGGCTAACAACTCAACTCATAAAAACTAGATGTTACGAAACAGCAACATGGTGTGGCTAAATATCAACTTCTATATAAAAGGCCCTGGAAGGAAGGAAGGAAGTAACTTTTTTAACTAAGAATTCTGAAATGAAAATATGAGAATATATACAGTTGAAGACAAAATTATAAGCCCTCCTGGTAAATTGTAATTCTTTATCAAATATTTCACAAGTGTTTATTTTTTCAGTATGTCTTATTACATTTTTTCCTATGGAGAAAGTCTTATTTCTTTTAATTTGGCTGGAATAATAGTGGGTAAGTAAGTAAAGTTTATTTATAAAGCACATTTAACTTCAGTTTGGCACTGACCAAAGTTCTCAACAGAACCATAACACACATTCTAAAACTGTAAAATAACAATAAGAGTGATAATAAGAATAATAGTATGACAGCAACAATGCACAATAAATATTAAAAGCCTGGGAAGGCAATGGAATTAAAATATGGTTTAATTCTGGACTTAAAAATAGAGAGAGAAGAAGCACTCTTAATGTCCGGTGGCAGCTGGTTGCACAAACGTAGAGCAGCGAGTGCAAAGGCTCTATCTCCTTTCAGTTTAAGTCGTGACCGAGGAATTTGCAGTAAAATATTATTTGATGACCTAAGAGACAGAGGAGTTGACTGTAGGTTAATAAGTTCAGATATATAAGTAGGTGCTTGCCCATTCAGTGCTTTAAATTAATAAGTAAAATCTTGAACTGAATTCTAAAATTAACAGGAAGCCAATGAAGGGATGCTAAAACTGGTGAAATATGAGCATGTTTTTTGGTACCTGTTAAAAGTCTAGCTGCCGCATTTAGAACCAACTGCAACCGTGCCAATGAAGATTGAGGGAGACCAATATATAAAGAATTATAATAGTCTAGGCGAGATGTGACAAAAGCATGTATGACTTTTTCCAGATCTTGAAAGCAAAGAGTGGATTTGAGTCTGGAGATGATCCTCAGCTGATAGTAACTATTCTTAACCACTGAGCTAATTTGTTTTTCTAGACAAAGTTCAGAATCAAAGATAACTCCTAGATTTTTTTACTTGAGATTTAACATATGGTGTAAGACATTCTTGTTTTTGAGGGGCTTGTTTTTACATTTTATAATAATATAAAATGTAAAAAAAGTCAATATTATGAGCCCTCTTAAGAAATTATTTTGCGATTGGCTACAGAACAGAGCACTGTTGTATAATGACTAGCCCAATTAACCTTCTTAAGCATTTAAATTGGACTTTAATCAAACTAAGTTTAGTTCAAACTTTATTTCGTTTAAACGCTATTGTCCGTTCTGCTTAGCACAGAAATGAAATTTGTCTTTAACACATCATTCTTGACAAATGTTCTTTGTGACCAGCTATCCTATTTGCTGGGTTGTCAATTTTCAATAATTTCTTTTTCTTTTTAAATGTTGTGTTACCAAACCATGAAACAATAGTATATGTGAGAACACTCTCTATTAATGATCTATATGCCATGTTTAAAGTTTGTGTACTAACATTAAAATTTCTCAACTTGTGGATGAGACTGAGGTGCTGACTTTCCTTCTTATAAACAGCCTCTACATTATTATCAAAATTCAGTTTATTGTCAATAATGGTGCCTAAATACTTAAAATTTGAGACCTGCTCTACTATTTTTCTGTTTAGTTGTGCTGTATTACAATAGTTTTATCGTAAATGTAAGTGAAAGAGTCGTAACAGGATAAATAGCCTGTTATATTAGACAAAATTATTAGCCTTCCTGTGAATTTTGAATTCTTTTTCAAATAGTTCAAATAAGGGAGAGATGGTTTATTCCAACACATTTTAAAACATAATAGTTTTATGAACCAATTTATTACAACAAATTACTTTTGCCATGATGACAGTGTATAATATTTTAGTATCTATTCAAGATACTGGTATTCAACTTGAAAAACGGGGCAAATTCGCCATCACTCTTTTTGTTTTTTGTTAAGTGAAGACACCACACATCACTTGACTATTTAATTTGATGCTAAAGGAAGAACGCAAAATTAAGTTAGTATGAAGCATATAGGTGTCTGTAAAGATATAATGATATAATGCATTGGAGATGACAACAAAACCAATGGGAATGCATAAATAAACTACACAGAATCCCCACTGTGCAATGATTAACCTCTCTTTAAATAGAATCTGAAACCACCTTGGATAAATATACATAATAAATAAAAAAGATATGATACAAATATATTTACCTCAGGAAACACTTTCTCTAAACTGATTTATCAATTTGTAATACTTTTTAAGACGCTGCAGACACTCATCACCATTTGCATACAAATATTAAACAGCACCATTATTTTCAAAATTTGTAATAATTAATAGTTTTTTGAAGGCCAAATTAGAATGTTGGAATGATTTCTGAAAGAAATTAGAAATTTAGCTGAATTCCCATAATCTCATGACAATCCCATGTTGGTTAGTAGGTGGAGAGTAGATCCTTTGAGGATGTTTGAACACATTCGATGTATTTTCAAATACTGAAAACATACTGAAAATGCTCAGACCCAATTATACCTGCAATTATCATCGTGCACTTGAATGCATTCCCCAAAAATGCATTTAAAACACCGGATATAAACCTCAGAGGGTGAAAAAAACATGGTTAGCACATTCCACGCTTTAGTTAACACTTTCTCTGATTCTGTACGTCGCACAAAAATACACCTGCTCTAAAACAACAACAACAACAGGATTCTGTAGGCAAGGGAAATGTGTAGGCTCTTAGAGAGAGAGAGAGAGAGAGAGAGAGAGAGAGAGAGAGAGAGAGTCCTCCATCAATCACAGATGAAGAGGAGAGCGCAAAGACACTGACGCTCAACACACACACACAAAGAGAGAGAGCAAAAACACAAAGCCATCCTTCACCTGTTATAATTAGCCCTGGCCTTTTCACAGGATTAATTAAAACAAGTTTCTTTCCTGATTTAACCACAAGGGATGACCCGCAGGAGCGAAAGCTACCACCACATCTACGAATCCCTCTCTCGTCGGATAAAAAAAACGCCTCTATTATTCTTTCTCCTGATCCGACGACCCTGGTGGCTCCGGCTTGGAGGCCTCATTCACAGCTCAACTCAACTCAACTCAAATCTCCTAAAGATTTATGAGACGACCTCTTTATGTCAGCGTGTGTTTGCAGATCTCGTGCACACGCTCCTTCTGCCTTTATTTCGCAGGGATCGGGGTCTTGTTATCCTCCCGGTTGCATTAATATGGCTACTGGAGGGAGAAGGAGGGATAAGAGGCCTGATGAATCTCTTCACCCGCGCGGCTAAAAGCGGAAAGGAGGACGCGTGGACCTTGAGTGCTGGTCTTATGATGGATGGCGAGGAGCCCGGTGTGTCTGGATCAATGCTGTGAGCTCCGCAGTGTGGAACAGGTGAGAGAAAGATGAGAAATGAGCGCTGGGGCCCCGGCTTTTGCTGCGCCGTTTGCCATTTCAAAGCACACTGATCATTTTCACACCCACACACAAAAACACACTGGAAGAAGCAAAAAAAATACAAGCTATTTGCATCATCCTCAATCTGTCTTCTCTAGTCTGAGCCGCTGGAGAACGCTTAACTCGGTTAGCCTTTGTGGACGTAGATGTGTGAGGAGCGTCTGGGAAGGAGTTTGGACTGGACTGATATGTTCATTAGGGGTGAATGATGCCTCTGGATGAGTCCGGCAGCTGTCTGGGCCCTTTGTGAAGGCAGAGTGGTGATTGTGTGTGTGTGTGAGAGAGAAAGAGACGAGCAACTAATCTTCCTGTGACAGACAGCCGGACAACCTTTGCTCTCAGATGAAAGACTGGAGAAGGGCTGAATTATGCAGTTTGTCTTTAAAGTAGCAAAAGCTGTCATGAACAGCCCAGGCCCATTGGAAATACGTGCCTCAACCTACATTTTTTTATGAAACTTAAAATACGTCACTCTGGGTACCTTTTGTTGAACATTTCAGATGACAAATCCACTGTAGTGGACGTCTAAGTTTTGCAAAGCATAAAATACATTGCTCCGGGTACGTTTTGTTGCACATTTCAGATGGCAAATCCACTAGAGGATGCAGTTTGTGTTTTTTCAAATCTGCAATGATGTTACTTAGGGTGCGTTTTGTTGTTCATTTCAGTCATGAACAGCCCAGGCACATTGGAAATACGTGCCTCAACCTACATTTTTTTTCCGAAACCTAAAATACATTGCTCTAGGTACGTTTTGTTGAACATTTCAGATGACAAATCCACTGTAGTTGACGTCTAGGTTTTTACGAAACATAAAATACATTGCTCTGGGTGCGTTTTGTTGCACATTTCAGATGAAAAATCCACTAGAGGATGCGGTTTATGTTTTTGTGAATCTGCAATTATGTTACTTAGGGTTTGTTTTGTTGTACATTTCAGTCATGAACAGCCCAGGCACATTGGAAATACGTGCCTCAACCTAAATTTTTTTACGAAACTTAAAATACATTGCTCTGGGTACGTTTTGTTGAACATTTCAGATAACAAATCCATTGTAGTTGACGTTTTACAAAACATAAAACACATTGCTCTGAGTACGTTTTGTTGCACATTTCAGATGATAAATCCACTAGAGGACGCAGTTTATGTTTTTTCAAATCTGCAATTATTTTACTTAGGGTATGTTTTGTTGTACATTTCAGTCATGAACAGCCCAGGCACATTCGAAATGTGTGCCTCACCCTACTTTTTTATGAAACATAAAATATATTGCTCCGGATACGTTTTGTTGAATATTTCAGATGACAAATCCACTAAAGTGTGATGTCTATGTTTTTGCAAAAGATAAAATACATTACTACGCGTATTCAATTCAATTCAATTCACCTTTATTTGTATAGCGCTTATACAATGTAGATTGTGTCAAAGCAGCTTCACATAAAAGGTCACAGTAAATAGGAACAGTGTAGTTCAGTTTGTAGTGTTTAAGTTCAGTTCAGTTTAGCTCAGTTCAGTGTGGTTTAATAATCACTACTGAGAGTCCAAATATTGAAGAGCAAATCCAACGATGCCCAGCTCTACAGATCCTGAACCATGCAAGCCAGTGGCGATAGCGGAGAGGGAAAAAAAACTTCACTAAAGGCGGAAGTGAAGAAAAAAAACCTTGAGAGAAACCAGGCTCAGTTGGGCACGACCATTTTAATTTCTCCGCTGGCCAAACGTTTGTGCAGAGCTGTAGTCTCAGTGGCGGAGGCTGGAAGCTGGCCTCAGCGAAGACTCGTCTGTCTCTGTAGCGTCACAGGAATCAGTCTCATGTTCTCCACTCCTCCATGACCATCACAGTAGCTGCTCAGGATTCGGCCAGGTCCAGGATATAAATATATGTTTTGTGGCACATTTCAGATGGTAAATACACTAGAGGATGCGGTTTATGTTTAAGCAAATCTGCAATTATGTTTCTTAGGGTACATTTTGTTGTATATTTCAGTCATGAACAGCCCAGGCGCATTGGAAACATGTGCCTCAACCTACATTTTTAACGAAACTTAAAATACGGTGCTCTGGGAACGTTTTGTTGAACGTTTCAGATGGCATATCTACTAAAAAGTGATGCCAATGTTTTTGCAAAACATAAAATACATTGCTCTGGGTACGTTTTGTTGCACATTTCAAATGACAAATCCACTAGGGGATGTGGTTTATGTTTTGAATCTGAAATTATGTTACTTAGGGTACGTTTTGTTGTACATTTCAGTTATGAACACCCCAGGCACATTGGAAATATGTGCCTCAACCTACTTTTTTTAACGAAACATAAAATACATTGCTCTGGGTACGTTTTATATATCTAGTTATTTATATATCGAGTTATTTATACGTCTTTTTTTCCCCTTTTCCGCAAATACTGATAAACATCCTAATGATATTGTGAAATATCTGATATTCCAATTCTCAATTATGTATAAGAACATCTATTTTTTCTTTTAAACAGTTTACTAATTATCATATTATGATGGGTGTCACCATGTTCAGTCTACGCTGCAGGAGAGAGGGTTGGGGGTTGGGTACGGGGGTGAAAGTGAAGAGGGCTGGGGAGTCGCGGAAGAAAGTGAAAGTGAACAGCGAAGGAAGGAGGGTGGTTGAGGAGGGGGATCGGTAAAATTAGGTGCCGGATCAGATTTCAGAGGTGCCGGATCCGGAGTGTTCTGGCACAAATTAAGCCCTGCCTATAGCACATGTCTTTGGACTGTGGTGGAAACCGGAGCACCTGGAGGAAACTCATGTAAACACGGTGAGAACATGCAAACTCCACACAGAAATGCCAACTAACCCAGCCAGGGCTCAAACCAGTGACCTTCTTGCTGTGAGGCGATCGTGCTAACCACTGCGCCACTGTGATGCCTGTCTAGTTTTGTATTTAAAAATAATTATTATTGCCATGTCCATAGACATCAGCATGTATTTTACAAACCCTAGATGTTAGGTTTTGCTAGTAGTTACATGTATATGAATATATTTGAATGTCTGAAACCTAAGATAAATAGTTTGAAAACACTGATAAATTGATTTACGACACATTTATGCCTTTCTATACATCAGCACAATTTTTTTTGCATTTGAAATGAGCAGTTGATGACCAGAACGTTGTAATCACACTGGTGTGATCATACACATAAAAGAGTTCAATTATAGACCACATCATGTTGTTTTGTGATATTTATGTATTTGGTGTTGAACTGCATGAAACAATCCTTTATTTGTCAATAATATGTCACTGTAAAAGTCATTAGTGTAAAAAAGAACAAAAGTTGTTAGTGCCATACTGCCCTGTAGTATTCATTTTAACTAGAAACTGCATTGAAGTATTTTTTTGCAGTTTCAAAAAATGTAGGCCGAGGCATGTATTTCCTAGAATTGGTATAATTATTCACTTATTTATTTTCCTTCGCTTAGTCCCTTTATTAATCAAGGGTCGCCAAAGCGGAATGCACCACCAACTTATCCAGCATATGTTTTACGCAGCGAATGCCCTTCCAGCTGCCACCCGACACCGGGAGACACCCATACACTCGCAATTTACACACATACACTACAGGCAATTTAGCTTATTAAATTCAACTATAGCGCATGTCTTTGGACTGGGGGGGAAACTGAAGCACCCAGAGGAAACCCAGGCCAACACAGGGAGAACATGCAAACTCTACACAGAAACGCAAACTGACCCATCCGGTGTTCAAACCAGCGACCTTCTCGCTGTGAGGCGACAGTGCCATTAAATATGTCAAATTTTCATTTTAACTAAACAAACAGGCTTAAGCAAATGACAAGCACCTGTACAAAATCAAACATAGCTGAAGAGAAGTAAAAAGAGGTCAGAAAACGGCACATGAGAGTGAAACAGAAGAGTGTCTGTCCTGAGATGAAATGAGACGGAGGGGAAAACAGAAGAGAGAGAAAGAGAAGGGCTTGGGGAAGATGTACGACTCACTGGCCTGCCACATACAGCAGATGTTGTTGCCTATTGAGCTGTTAATTTAACGGGAGTTTATTGAATAGTAATTAGGAGGAGCTCACTTACCATGATAGGGGAAGAGTCTGCTCTGCAAGCTAAACTCGCCTTCACCCTCCTCCTCCTCCTCACTTGTGCTCTTCCTCCTCAAGACGGTTCATCAGTAAACCTGCAATATGAGCAACTATATATAAATTATACAAATATACACACCCCCCCCCCCCTAACAAATGTGTGTTGCTTCAAGACAAATTAAGATAATTTACTCAATCTTTGGGTTAATAATGTAATCTAAAAAAAAAAAACAGCGGTTACATTTGTCCATATTTTACCAAAATGGTTTAAGTGTGTGTGTATATTATTATTATTATTATTATTATTATTATTATTATTATTATTACGGTAACCATTTAATATTTGTCAAGTAATGTGATTATGGTAGTTTTTATTTGTAGATTGAATTAGTTTATCTTTTTATCTTCTGTTTTCAGTTTAATATTCAAGTTTTAGTAGTTTTATTTATTTATACATGTATGTAATTAATACTTTAATCTGACTAATATAAATATTAATAATATTTTGTTTAAATGAAAAATGAAAATAAAAACAGCTAAAAAAGTTATTGTTTAGTTAATTTTTATTTTATTTCTAGTAAAAAAATATAAATATTCCTTGATGCATGTTGGCGCAGTGGGTAGCACGATCGCCTCACAGCAAGAAGGTCGCTGGTTCGAGCCTCGGCCGGGTCAGTTGGCGTTTCTGTGTGGAGTTTGCATGTTCTCCCCGCGTTCACGTGGGTTTCCACCGGGTGCTCTGGTTTCCCCCACAAGTCCAAAGACATGCGCTATAGGTGAATTGGGAAGGCTAAATTGTCCGTAGTGTGTGTTTGGATGTTTCTCAGTGATGTGTAAAACATGTGCTGGATAAGTTGGTGGTTCATTCCGCTGTGGCGACCCCTGATTAATAAAGGGACCAAGCCAAAAATGAATGAATGAATAAATATTCTTTATATATATTTTTATTTATTTTATAATACTTGTATATTTTATAAATATCACTATAAATACACATTAGTTGTATAAATTGTATTTTTTTATGTTTAATTAAATTTTTCTTTTTATTTGAAGTTTTTTAAAAAAGATTTTAAGCTAAACAAAAAGAAAATTAAATAACACTTTTAATAAAATAAGTTTACATTCAGTTTTTTCTCTATGTAATCTTCTTTAGTTACATTTTACTCTTTAGTTACATTCACTCTCATGTATTCAACACAAATTTGCTTCATGGTTAGTTATTATTCAGTATTTTATTTATAGTTATCTTGATATAAAAAAAACTTTTGTGAAGAGTAATCCTTCTCATTAAAATACAGTTAAAATATATCCACTGACTGTAGGTGATAACAACCTTCAAATGCACCATGCAGGATGATCAAAGCACAATAATCTAAGATATTACTCACAGCCTTGTGTTTCCCCAGATATAACCAATTTTATTATTCCGCAATGTTATTATTTGTGCAGACCTTTTAATGCTCTATTTATCAGGGTGAGAGGGTGCAGAGGAAAATCAATGTTTAATCAGCAGTATAAGATGCTTGCACGGGGCCACCGAGTGAAATCCTGTAACCCGGCACATTCAGTAAAATAACTATCTCAAAGTCCATAATCAATCTACAACATCCACAATGACTTTAACTTTAAAGGTTCCATTCAAAAACCCTTTTACTACTAAACTATGTCTATTGGCTGATAAGTCCCAAATACTGAATGTCCTGAAATATATATTTTTCTGTTATTATGGTCAGTGGACTACAGCAGCTAGCAGGATTATTTTAAGACATTAGTAGAAATTGCATCATATGAATCACATACAGTTTTCTTATCTACTTTACCGTTTTTGTAGTTTCCTTTTTTGTACTTTTCATTTTCAAGTATTTCTGTCACTCATTCAGCCATGCATGTTGTGCTGTAACATAATAATATGCCAACCTTGATTTTTTACAACTCCTAATTTTTAAAAAGCAAACTGGATGATCCCGAAATCAATTTTTTATTTATTTGTTTATTTAAATTTTTTAAATATTTAATTTATTCTGTATATTTGCAACAATATATGCTATAAGTAAATATAATTAAAAACATAACAATTTGACTTTAGTTTTGAAGTTATGCTACATAAACATTCCTGAACAAAACAGAAACAGTAGACAGGCTGAAAAAATGCAAATTCACTCTCGTCCAGCAGATGGTGATTACAGCTGGAACAATGGCAGTTTCTCAATTCCAAGAACGCAGAGAACAGACTTGTGTTCTTGTGGAGACCGGTCTTGCCAAGTTACCCCGAAAGAACGAACTCGGAGACCGCGAGAACAGAGAACGTGTCCTGTGAGAAATGAGATGCTGCGTTCTTCCCTAGTTCTTTCTGATGGTCACATGACCTTCACGCATTTTTAATGGGAAATTTAAACATTATAGCATTCATACAATGATTTATAGTTTTTCCCCTGCTCACAATATATACTTTGTGTAAAAACCTTACTGATATACGTTGCACAATACAAATAAAAATAATTTTAATACTAATTTCAGCAAATAAACACCCTTAATGTGTTTATGCCTTTATAAAGATTTTCATGGTATTATTTACTCTTATCGTTTCATTTAGGGAAACTCCTGAGACAAATAAGTTATATCTCTTAACTTTAATAGTAAATCTATATAAAATGTTGTGCTTCCCACCTCCTTTATTCAGCCGCAATGACTTCTGGGACTTCTCGAGCGAGTTTTGAGCTCAAGTCTGCGTTGATGCGTCCTGGATATCAAAAACACATCCTGGAACTTTCATGCATCCTCCGTTCTTTTGGTCTTGAGTTTTGGAGCTGAACTTTGGCAGTTGATGATGACGTAACACGAACAACACGAGGACGCAACAACACTGAAGAAAGCATATTGAGAAACAGCCAATGTTTCTTTGGTTAGTGCGGTAAAGAAAATCATTAAATATGCATTATATGCTGTGCAGTGTTCATTATGTTAACGAAAATAATGGTAGAATACATTTGTTGACAACCATTTTTTTCCAAGACTAAGACAAGACAAAGACTAGAGTACATGGGAATCATTAGATACTAACAGTGACTAAATATAAAAAATACTAAATTTAGTTGATGAGAAATGACGAGTCTAAAATGTAGTAAAAATGATAAAAGTAACCAATAATATTTTTTATCATAATTTGCCACATCGTTCTGTTCATTCTTCAGATGAGTGAATCACAGAGCACACGTTCACAGTTTTTCATCATGGACCGCATGTCTCCGCATGTTTTCAAGTCATAGGACTATACACTCGCTCTGGTCAGCAGCTTCTCCGTGAAACGCAATGATTTTCAATGTAAAGATTTCAAGAGTTTCTGTGTATGTTCTTTTGTATCCAGTTTTTTTTCTGTAAAGCTGTAAAAGCTGTGAACATTAAGAATGATTCATTCAGGTTGATCAAGTTTACATTTTCTTTAGTATGCAGATTGATTTAATGATTGTGACTTTAAGATTGATTTTATGTTTGTGGCTCTGCACATTAGATGTTTGTTGCATTATCATGTTTTTTATTTGTAGATTTTCATTTTATGTAAAGCCAAACCAGGAATGAGGGCTGCAAATTAGCTTCATGCTATATGCTTTACATGTACATGGCATCGCTTGTTTTTATATAACAAATTCATGTGTATTGTCCCTGTTAAACAAACAAATAAAAAACAAACAAATGCTCTGTGTACACTTGTAATATCAAATTGTTGCAATGCGGTATTTAAGCAAGTCCAGAACAGAGTTTGGCCAAACAAAAAGTCAAGTTGCTGACTGTGAGCAAAAACAAACAAACAAAAAACATGAAATTCTAATATCTGGCTAGTCAATTGATGTGCTTACAAACTTGCAATCTCTACTATGATATATCCCTGTTAAAAAAAAACCCCAAAAAACACAACAACAAAATATTCGATTCAAAAAACATCAACAATGCCAAAGCATCCCCACCAGGCACAGGATGTCAACATGACAGATTGACATTGTACCCCAACGTCGTGGGGATGTTGTATTTGTTTGTAAATGAAAATTGAGTTGATGTCTGAACTCAACGTCAGGCTAACATGAATGTCCAACATCCAACCTAAAATCAACCAAATAGCAACCTCAAATGATGTTACAGCTTAACGTCGTGTGGACGTTACCACTATGACATCTATCAGACGTTTGATTTTGGTTTCCATACCTGATGAATAAATGTCAGTATTTGACATCAATACGACGTTAGATTTTGGTCACTTTCCAACACAACCTAAAATCAACCAATTATCAGTCATTTGATGTTGTTATTGGACATCAAAATAACGCTGTCCTTAGACCCTAGTTAGACATTGAATTTTGGTCACCTGACATCACGACCAAAATCTAACCTAATATTAAAGTCTTATGACGTTGTGTGCCTGCTGGGTATGATCATCAAAGTTTACACCAGCCTGCCTCCTAAACTATCATACAGAGAGCTCTTTCTGTGTGCTAAACAGAAAAGGCCAGCTCCAGCGGCTCTGTTATAAATCACAGCAGAAGCGCTAGAAAGAGTGTTGACTTTCTCTTTGGTCTGTGTGGGGTTCAGGCACCTGGTCTCAGTCGTCAGTCTAATATGGACTCTGCCAGATCCATGCGCTCAAATGCCCGCAAACATATGCTGGCATTGTGATGGAGATGAGCAGCAGCCAATGAAAGACCCCCGTGGAGGGTCGCGGGTCAAGTGGGAGTCTATTGTGATTGGTGGGCTCAGGGGAAAGGCCTTGAGGATGTGTGAATTAGGCTCATCGTGTGTTCGTCTGACCCCTCGTGTGTCTTCCAGCCCTGACAGCTTCATCAACGCTGGGCCTTATGAATAAAAAGCACAAGAGTCATGAATTTTAACATGCCCACAGGGCCAGGGAAAGCTTCTGCTTGGTTAACGGAACTTAAAGACTGTTTTCATCAGCTGTCACACAATCATTCCATTTACACTTCATGCCACTGGCTAGTAAATATATCGTGTTAAGTCTCTAAATGTGGATGGAAACAATTTTTTTGCTTCAAAGGTGAGTTTCCGTTTGGTATTTTAAAAATATATAATCTTTTATGCAATCTATATATTGTACATTTTTGTCAGAACAGTAGATTGTCACATCGGTAAAGGGTTAATTAAAAAAACAACTAATAACTACTACCACTACTACTACTACTACTGCTACTATTACTACTACTACTACTACTACTAATAATAATAATAATAAATAATAATACTAAAAATAAAAATAAATAATAATAATAATAATAACAATAATAATAATAATAATAAATAATAATAATAATAATAAATAATAATACTAAAAATAAAAATAAATAATAATAATAATAATTAATAATATTAATCATACTAAAAATAAATAATAATAATAATAATAATACTAACAATTAAAATAAATAATAATAATAATAATCAATAATATTAATAATACTAAAAATAAATAATAATAATAATAACAATACTAAAAATAAATAATAATAATAATTAATAATATTAATAATACTAAAAATAAATAATAATAATAATAATAATAATAATAATAATAATAATAATAATAAATAATAAAAATAAAAATAAAAATAAAAATAAATAATAATAATTATTATTATTAATAATATTAATATTACTAAAAATAAATAATAATAATAATAATAATAATAATAATAATAATAATAATATGCATTTATACAATTATAAATCTAACCCATGTTCTAATAGTTTTAGAAGATATACTCTGGTAATGATAATGATGACATTTATTAAATGACATAAAATGAATAAACTTATCTTTCTTTTTCTTAACAACTATTATACAACAACTATTATTATAATGAATAATTATAATATTCACAACAGTAATCACATATATTATGAAAAATATAAAAAAATATTTCCAGTTTATAAATGAAATATGACTTTTTTTTAAAGTCCCATATGCCCAAAAGGCTGCATTTATTTTATAGAATAAAAGTAATATTGTAAAATATAACAGTTGCTTAACAGTTCCAAAATGTATTTAATTTTTTTTACAAATCCCTTCACATGTTTTGACATCTGTAGCATCATAAATACACTATAAATTCAAGTGGGCACCCCCTCCTGTTATTTCTCTTCTGCATTTATAGATGGTGTACATCTTTGTCATGGACTAGAATCTTTGTTACACCTTTGTACTTATGAAGTTAGAAAATGTATTATTGTGCTGTGGTCCTCTCCTAACATTTCTTTGGTCAATATGTGGATGAATCAGATTGCTGTTTTCTTACCCTTAGAAAAACTGACTTATGACTTGCATCACAAATCTGATGATTTCTGGCATATATCTGGAATCCTTAACTAACTAACTAACTAACTAACTAACTAACTAACTAACTAACTAACTAACTAACTAACTAACTAACCAACTAACTAACCAACCAACCAACCATCCATCCATTCATCCATCCATCCATCCATCCATCCATCCATCCATCCATCCATCCATCTATTTACTTATTTTTATTTTTATTTTTTTGTTAATTTTACCCTTCTTGACTTGAAGACTTGAATTACTAGTCAAAGGACGATTGTATAATAGCTATAT
Organism: Danio aesculapii; assembly: GCF_903798145.1. Taxonomy (NCBI): domain Eukaryota; kingdom Metazoa; phylum Chordata; class Actinopteri; order Cypriniformes; family Danionidae; genus Danio; species Danio aesculapii. The sequence goes on along the minus strand of NC_079447.1, from coordinate 24,981,447 downwards.
TATTGTATATGATGACATGAGACACCTATACCACTTTTGTCACAGCAAATTTTTAAATAAATGTTAAAATATAATAATAATAATAATAATAATAATACATTTAAGTTACAATATTTCTCTTTGAATATAGTTCATATTTCAATAATTATTTTGAGATATATTATAAAACATCAAAATGTTGTAAATGAAATAGTTTAGATTTTTTCTATTCTATTTTCATAAAAATTGCATTTGTTCTATCATTGAACTAATATAATAATACAGACTATAATAATTACAATTCAATAGCAGTATTCACTGTAAAATGATCTTTCAGAAATCATGCGGATTTGTTGTTCATGTTCATCACTATTTTCTATCGCTGTAAAAACTAAAATACAATATATATATATATATATATATATATATATATATATATATATATATATATATATATTTTGCCGAGTTAATATATATATTTTAAGACAAATGCATCTGCCCAACAACACCACAATCTTTTTAAACTTTCAACATCAGACGCAAGTATAGCGAATAAGAAAGATGGAAACTAAGAAAACAAATGGCCACACAACAGTCGAAACTCTTAAGCAGGCTGTTCCAGGCTAAACATTGATTTGAAATAAAACACTGGATGTCTGCAGCTACTTGAAGCACATTTCAAAATGTCACATTTCTGGCCTGTCGAGCTCCGGTTGGCTGTGAGCTGTTTAGCTGCTCCACACCGCCAGAACACAGGCGTTAATACCACATCAGTCTCTCATTGATTTCATGTTAGTTGCTCGGACCACCTTTTCTTCTTGAATCAATTTGAAAATAAAAGAAAACCAGAGGCAAAAAAATAAGAATGCGAGGTTGCAACCTTTGATCTCACCATAATCGAAAGAAAAGGTCAAAACTTAACAGTGCAATGCATAATAAACACTGCAATGATTTCTCATTGTCAGAGTCAGAGAGATTATAATATATAAGCATGTGTGTATTCAAAAGACATTGCTAAACAAGAAAAAAAACTGATTCAAATAAAAGGAAAAAAATGTTTACAATGTGAACAAACCTGTCAAACTACATTGTACAAAACTCTGGGTTCCACCCAATCGGTTTGAGTTGGAACAACATAAAGGAATTAACTTAACTTATTACTTAATAACTAAATAAGTTGTCCCAAAAAAATCTTAAGATTTGTGTTGTTTCAGCTCATTTTAAATAAGTAGTTTGATAAGTAAATATAAATTATTGAGTGTGCATGTAAAAAATGCAGGGTTCCACACAATTGATTTATATTGTCCCAACACAAATTGATAAAAAAATTAAGTTAAATTAACAAATTTAAGTGGATTAAACATAAAAAATATGAAGTTGTCCCAACAAAATCTCAAGAATTGTGCTGTTTCAGCTCATTTTAAATAAGTAGCTTGAACAAAGAACATTTTATTTTTTGAGTGTAGTTTAAAAATGTGATTCAGTCAGGTCAATCAGTTCTCTGTGGATCTCTGTGAACCGTTGAAAATTTTGATTCATTTCTGTTAAACGGTAAGTTTGGAATGTTTATTTAATCAAAAAGTGTTTTTCCTAAATTTGTCATGCACATGTTTGTTCAGTTTTTATATACTTAAGATTGTTAAAATAACTTGTAATCATTTGTAAATGAAACTTTTACTGAAAATTAAAATGGCAAAACTAAAAAAATTACTTTTGTCAGCCATTTTGTTTTAAACCATTTAAAATATAATCAAATGTGGTATTAAAAAAGTCAAATGTTTTTATATAATAGGTACGAGCAAGAATTATTATTATATTCATTACTATGAACCAAAATTTTGGACCAAAATTATTCATTTATTGGTCTCCAAATTCAGAGGAATTCACATTTGAATGTTTTAAAAAATGTACAGAATGTACACTGTTGTCAGATTCAGAAGAATTTAGTTAAAATCAGTTAGCAATATGGCATTATATGACAGCATACAGTTGAAGTCAGAATTATTAGCCCCCCTTGGAATTTTTTTTCTTTTTTAGATATTTCTCAAACGATGTTTAACAGAGCAAGAAAATTTTCACAGTATGTCTCATAATATTTTTTATTGTTTTATTTTGGCTAAAAATAAAAGCAGTTTTAATTAAAAAATATATATATTTTAAGGTCAAAATTATTAGCCAAAACAAACCATCATTATACAATAACTTGCCTAATTAAATATTATTTACTGTCATCCTGGCAAAGTTAAATAAATCAGTTATTAGAAATGAGTTATTAAAACTTGTTTAGAAGTTTGTTGAAATAGAGAGAAAAATTATATTATTAATCATTTACTGCTATGGTGTAAATAATTCTTAATTAGGTAATACATAAAATAACTAAACTGATTATGGACAGTTAAATATGTAATATTTATAATAATAAAATTTTTTCGCATCCAGATAACATTATTATTGTAATTACGTTATTATAGTCATTTTCTACTCAGCTCGGTAGAAGGCAAGTGTATATATATATATATATATATATATATATATATATATATATATATATATATATATATATATATATATATATATATATATATATATATATATATATATATATATATATTAAGAATATATTATAAATATAATATATTAAATTATTATATATAATATATTACTTATTATTTAATCATATTACCTCCACCAATCCACCAACAAGTCTGGTGTAGAAGCTCATTTTTATTGCTAGCAAATCTACACGTGTTACTAAGTAATTACAAGTAACATTAAAATTTTATAAATTTAAATTATAATTTAGAAAAACCACTTTCCAGCCAACCTACATCAACAATTTGTCAGACTTCTACCAGTGTTTACGATGAACTTCACAGACTTCAAAGTGTGAGATGCAAATGCATGAGCATGCTGTAGGTAAAAATAAACACTGACAGACTAGATTAATCACTCCATCACAGGACCCACTGCTCGCACCTCTGCCTACTCTACTGCCCTCTAGTGATCACTACAGACAGAGTCCCATCCTGCCTCTCCAGTGCTCAAACCTCCTTTAGCAGCACTAAACGCACACAGTGACTTCCAGCACAAAAGCAGAACTTCATATCTGATAAAGGTGACGCGCAGACAGATGAACCAGAAACGCTGCAATGCAGAGAGGCAGATGGAGGAGCGCCGAGCAGTCATTTAGCTCTTAGACACGCACCCGCAGATGGGAACTTGATGAATGAAATTCATCTGAAATGTGACGTTGAGCCCATGTAGTTAAATGTCAGTCGACTGACTTTTAGCGGGGAGTCTTTTTCCAAGGCTCCGCTCGGCCTTCTTCCTTTTCACAGCTCAACTGCTCGTAATGAATCACTGGCCAACACAATATCCTCTCCCCTGAAAGAGCCAGAGAGCCCCTTGAGCTTTAAAGCGGCATCCATCTGCACATAAGTCTCCTCCTGCCACCTCAACTGCAGCAAGTAAAACAAATGCGGTTGGTCATCACTGCCAGTCGTGCTTTAAGGGCCTGACGAGAAACGACTGCATGTCCCCCCCCCCCCCCCCCGTACCCCAGCCGCCGGCCATATCTCTATTTCAATCCCTTCCTCTCTTTCTCCCTCTCTTCGCAGGCAAGAAATCACTCCCATTCAGCCAAGGACACAAACTCCCATCACACACACACACACACACACACACACACACACGGAGGCGCGCTCTCAATATAAATATCTCCAGCGCTCTGGATAGCTCTGAGATTTATTCTGCTGCCAAGCCAGCAGAAAATTGACTTGTTTCATGGAGGCAGGCTATTGACACACTACCGTTGGGAGAGTTAGGGAGGCAGAGAGAGGGATGGATGGATGGAAAGGGTTGCGAAAGAGAGAGAGTGGCGAGCCCCTCCATTACAGGATAATGTAATCAGCAGTGTGGGAAATGGCGATGAGTAAAATGGTACAGCTGACATTTATATAAGAGGATATTGATGACATAAGCTGAGGAGGCAGACGTCCTCCCCTCTGCTCCTGCGGATTGATAAAGAAGCTCATTTAGCCAGTATATCATTCTTTTCCCCAGAAGAGCAGCGCGAACTGCTGGGCCTGGAGCGAGGCGTGAAGGCGGGGGTAGACAGGGAGAGACGGCAGATAAATAGGCTCAGATCTAACCATAACCTTTCCAGGCAAACAAAAAAACAACAAACCGGAAAAAAGGGAAAACACGATAAAAAAATCGTGCAGTCTTCTTTTTCGCCGGCGCTATGAGGCGACGCAGATTACATGGGTGATGTACAGGGTGGCCTTGTGATGCTCTCTAATCCTGAAAGCTGTGACGTCAACATAAATCAAATTCAATTCAGGACTCTGAATCTCATTTATGAATGTTGCATGCACTGTAATACTATATTATATTTGTAATGGTATATTAATGAAATAGTCTGCACTGAGTGGTTTTAAAGGAACGATGCACTTATATAATATACTAATAGAATTTTAACATACCAATATGGCACCTTTAGGTAGAAACATGTACCTTCTGAGAGTTTATTTCTGAGAGTATATGCATTTACTGAATATAGGATTCTTTTAATGGCATCTTGTGTTCACCAATGCTGCATTTACTTGGTCACAGTACATTAAAATCCTTGCATAATTATTGTTAAAACATGTGAAAATGTATAAGAATTGGTTTCTTGTATTATATATTAACATGTAATTCATTCCTTTGGTTCAAAGCTGAATTTTTTTAAAAGCCATTACTGAGTATTCAGTCTCACATGTTCCTTTGGAAACATTTTAATATGCTGATGTGGTGCTCGAATATTACTTAGTATTCATTCATTCATATTCATTCATTTTCTTTTCCGCTTAGTTCTTTTATTAAGCAGGGGTTGCCACAGCGGAATGAACCACCAACTTATCCAGCAAATGATTTACGCAGCGAAGGCCCTTCCAGCTGCAACCCATCACTGGGAAACACACATACACTATTGAGTATTATTGGAGATTATTGCTAATTAATTGTTTGTAGAAAATATCAATATTATTTTATTATTGTTTGTTGTAAATATTTGAAAAACTACATACAGCTGAACGGAAAAAAATATTTTTTCAACACATTTCTAAACATAATAGTTTTAATAACTCATTTCTAATAACTGATTTATTTTATCTTTGTCATGATGATGGAAAATAATATTTGACTAGATATTTTTCAACATATAAAGTATTCAGCTTAAAGTGCGACTTAAAGGCTTAACTAGGTTCATCAGGTTAAGCGAAGTAAGTGTAATTAGGCAAGTATTGTATAATGATGGTTTGTTCGGTAGACAATCAAAAAATATATAGCTTAAGGGGGCTAATAATTTTTACCTTAAATTTTTATGAAAAAAATTTAAATCTGCTTTTATTCTAGCCTAAATAAAACAAATAAGACTTTTTCCGAAAGAAAAAATATTATAGGAAATTCTGTGAAAATGTTCTTGCCATGTTAAACATAATTTGGGAAATATTTAAAAAGAAAACAAAATTCACAGGAGGGCTAATCATTTCGACTTCAACTGTACATACTGCTATATAAACTGCAACACCTACATTTATATTTAACAGCATTTTATTTGAACGATTTCTAAAGGAACATGCATGTGACACTGAGAACTGGAGTAACGACTTCTGAAAATGTCCTTTTGTCATCATAGGAATTACATATTAAAACATATTGAAGGTTATTCTCTTTCAACTACAAGATATTATTTGTTACTAGGTAAAACCGATAAACCAGAGAACTACATCATTAACTTTTTTATTTTGTATGGGAAATATTTTATTCACAAACAAAAATCCTCGAATCGCAGCCATCTTTTTCACATTTTTTAATTAAGATTGATGTATTTATTAAATCTCTTAGATTAGTTCAAAACAAGAAAAGTGATACATTCTTGAATTATTATGATAATTATTTTGGAAATATCACTGATACATACATTACTTTCCTCTTGCTGTATTTGTGTTATTTACGTATATTTATTAGATTTTTTTCCTCTTTCTTCCTTTTTTTACAGTTTTATATGTGTTTATAATATTACTTAACCTGATCTGTTTTAGACTATTATTGTCTTTTTTTGTGTAGGTTAGGATTTTGTATGTTTGTTATTGAAGTCAAAGTTTGTACAAAACACATCACTTTTAATTGGGTGCTCAGCCAAAACGTAAAAAGTGCTAAATATATATTCAACATGAAGCCTTTTGGATTTTCACTCTAGATGCATTGTCTCCAAGAGGTTTAAATAAGTTTGACAGTCGTCCTTTTCTTTAATAATTCTTTAATGTTTAATTAGGTTTGGGCAAAGTTTTTTTTTGGCTATATTTTGTTGTATATTTTGTATTATTTTGTTGTTTTTCCTTGTTATATTCTGTTTTCTTTAATTTGTGATGTAACATTAGGGTTTGTTTCTGTATTGTCGTTTTGATTATCTAAGTTGTATAATTTATAAATGTGTATTTTTTTTCTTGTTGTGAGATAATACATCTTGTTGTACGATCATGTGATCCAGAGGTGTACAAAAAGGAGCACTTTACTGTGATAAACACTGTCTGGTGAAGAGCCGTGTGCTCAAAACGTTACACGCTTTGTGTCAGCCTTTTTTGAATTTAATAAATTTGCGTTTTTGTATCTTTGGTGTTGCCGCCTTTTGGAATATATATTTATTTTTAATAAAAATATTTAACATTCGATTGTACTGTTTTTAAATAAAAAAAACCTTGCTGAATAAAAGAAACTTAAAAAAACAAACAAAAAACTTTATTACAATTTTGATCTATAGTTTATTTAACGTATATTTCCCCTTCCAGTAAACATTCTGCTCAAATCCCTTTACATTTTCATCTAATTGAACATTTGAGTCAGAAATGTGTTTATATGTTTGATAATACAAGAAAAATTATTTGCATATAAAAAGAAACAGACAGCGCACATACTTTTGCTCTACTTGGAAATAAGAGAGTAAAAGAAACATGGAGAGAGATAGAAAAGCAAGAGTGAGGCGGGAGAGGAAGCATTTTTCCCTCTGGCCCGCTTTAAAACAGGAGTGGAGAACAGAGGATGGGCAAAAGATGGTGAGGTGAGCATGAATTTTTGCTTGAATCAGCATCCGCTCAGCCGAGAGAAGAGAAGTGCGAGACTATAATTTAGCCTGGGCACAGCTCAAGGCTCATGTCAACCCTAAACAGACACCCTGGTTGATCATTTGAGAGGCGCTACGCCCAGCAACTTCTCATTAGATATACTAAATCAGTGTAGAATTATAATAGCCTGCAACAGGAACTTTAGAACAGGCCCAACAACTGAAGGCCGGTGGGTCGAATGTGCATTCTTCAGTTTCTGGTTGCTGGATGTCTCGAAAGCCTTCTGATTTGCTAAACGGCTTAATCGTTCAACCTGCTTGAAGTCGTGTTCTGTATCAAGCCATGGAAAATGCTGGAGGAGCGCCACAGTATGAGGTCTCAGAAGTTTACCATGATAAACTGACTGTAGGAGCTTGAGTCTTTAAGACATACTGCTGAGCTGACATACTTCTGCAGTTTAGTGATACTAATGCCTGCTTCGCTTCTGATTAGTGCCTATAAATATAAAAGAACATGTGTTCAAGAAATGAACTGTATATGCAGTATAAAGTCATATTATACATGATGGCATTTAAAGGTGTGTGATTGATATGATGTTTATGTGTTTAACAGAAGTCTCGTATGTTGACAACTGCTTTAGTCTAAGTAAAAACACCGAAAAATGTTTATTTTGTGAAATATATATGTAAAATACTTTAAAGCTGACTTGTGATCAGTCATTACTCCAGTCATTCTATAATCCTAATTAGACGCATTTTATTTTATTATGATGGTTGATAATATATGATAAGCATGCTATTTTATAATGTTTTCAGGATTCTTTGATAACAGCTCAATGAATAATGTGCATTTGAAATTAATATTTATGAAAAAAATCTTGTTTTTACTTAGACTTTTGTTAATGTATGCTTGCCAAATAAAAAACGTACACTACTTACTTACTCCCAGGGCCGTCTATATCGAAGTTGATATTCAGCCGCACCACACCTAATTTTTTTGAGGTGGGTTGTTAGCCCAATACTCAACCCCCATCCTGGAGGACCAGGAGATACACACTCACTAAGGACAATTTAGCTTACCCATATCACCTACTGTACATGTCTTTGGACTTGTGGGGGAAACCAGAGCACCCAGAGGAAACCTACACGAACACGGGGAGAACATGCAAACTCCACACAAAAAATGCCAACTGACCCAGCCAGGGTTCGAACCAGAGACCTTCTTGCTATGAGGCGACAGCGCTACCCACTGTGTCACTGTGTCACCCAAATAAAAAAACTACAGGAGTTATAAATATTTCAAGCACTCAATAATGACCCAATAATTTGGTAATTTTTAGTTTAAGGCACTTAAGGCACACATACACGTTGGTATTGTGGTTTATAAGGACTTTCCATAAGTTTAATGTATTTTATACTGTAAAAAACAATAATTCAAACCCTCACAGGAAACCTTTGGCAAATTTTGAATGTCATAAAGCACTATTGAGTATGTTGTTGAAGCATTATGAATAAAAGGCATGTCCTTCAATTTTGTAATACCTACTGTAGGCCACAACCATGTCATTATACAAATTTCTGTCTTTGTAAAGGACCAAAACCAGTGCACACACACACTTCAGACACACTATTATTTTTATTACTAATTATTTTTAGAATGTACAGACTGTATATTATGTCCTATTTCCCCAACGCTACCTCTAAACCCACAGTTCACAGAAAACATTTTGCAGTTTTATATTTTCAAAATACTTCATTCTGTGTGATTAATGCACTTTATTCATTTAATTGCTATAGTTGTACCTACTTCGAATGTCACTCGATTGAATGGGCGTTATCAGTGGTTATCAGCTGATAGATATGGGCCAGTAGGGGCCTTCTGCCACCTACTGGTAGGCTCAAAAGGCTGTTATCATCCATCCACTTGGTTAATCAGCTATACTAATAGAGAAGACACCAGATCTGTTTTTACATTACTGTGACGGTTGTGTTTAGGGTTAGGGTAGGGGTAAACCTTACTAAAATACAAATAATGGGAAATTTAATAAAAAATATAAATAATTCTCGTTAACTTCCAGCCTCAGCCATATGTGATCTATGGCTGATTAACCATGTGGATGGATCATAACAGCCTTCTGAGCCTACCAGTAGACGCAGAGGGCACTCCACTGGCCCATATCTAGTAATATCATAGTATTTAACGTGGGAAATCATTAATAAAAAAGTTATTAGAAATTTAAGCAACTAAATACTATTCAATCACTGGAGTAAAATATTAATATAGTGTTCTACATTTATTAAATGTAAAAAGATTTTTATTACATATAAAGATGTATTATAGCACGTTAATAACATTAATATCCAGCGTGACCATATATGGTTTGCTTAGATCATGCGTGCTGGATTGTGTGTGGGTCTGCGGTGTTGCAGCTGGATATTATTGCTGATAACGCCCATTCAATCGAGTGATAACATTGCAATCGGCTGATAGTAGTGTAATTCTGCTGTAAATCGAATTTTGAACTTAACATTGCTATATCCATTTATCCATTTGGACTTCAGAAAAGCAAACAGATTAAGTTTTGCTAACTTCCTTTTGCCTACTAATCACTTTAAAATGATCAATTGATTCAAAAATATCTATGAAAAAATTATATTCCTAAATTATATATCATTTGACCAACAACATAAAAGTCATGCCTAAATTATGAACAAAATACAGGGGTTAAATCTACAGACATCTTGATCAGCTGTGTTGTCTCTCTTAAATCTGTGACAAAATGATACAAAAATAGCCAATTTTATACACCCATACTATAACAGAATGATAGATTTGTTTGCATGGTGTATTTGGTACCCTAAGAGACAAAAAAAGACCAGCAAGAAAAGTAATTTAATTTAACAATTAAGTAATTCTACAAATTGAGTTTGAAACAGGACGGCTTATTGGTGTCTCCAGAAAATGAGATATGTCAAAATGTCCATAAACTCAATGAACTGCAGATTAAAATTAATGGTGCAGCGTGTAAAAACAGTCACTTTAGATTGAAAAGTAAAAACCCACTCCGTTCATAAACTAAGGTGGTATCAAATTCTCACACCACTTCCCCCATGGAGCCCTCCCTTAAAAAAAAGCCACCAGGACAGATTCAGCAGCGCACCTTTCAAACGACCTCGGGTTTCCATCAGAGCGGCCGCTGCGTGGTCACAATGTTGCCACAGAGGCTTGACCTTTGTTGTAATTCAATAAGAGGCTCAGGGCCTGACACCCAAACCCAACACGGGGCGCAACACAACCCCAGCAGCCCTCTAACAGGCGTGACTGCACCTCTCTCATACCTACTCACAGATAACTCACATTTATTGAAGCCCCTTTTCCTCTGTTTGTCTATAGAATTTCCACGGGGCCATGGATGACATTTCACATGAATATAATTAATGAGCGAAAGGCTTCTAAGATCTTCTGATCCTCTGTGACAAAATATTCAAAGCCACAGACGACATCTCTTTAAGTGTGCCTTTAAAGAAAATGACCTATCTTAGAGAAACATCTTAAATGCATACAGTAGTCAACAGTTGAAGTAGATCAAAAGCTTTCATCAAAGTTGTCCTGCGCTGTAAAAAATGCTGGGTTCAGCACAATCGATTTGTGTTGGGACAAAATGATGGAATTAAGTTAACTTATTTGTTTTTCCAAATTTGAGTGGATTGAACATAAAACAATTAAGTTCTCACAAAAAAAAAAACAAGAATTGTGTTATTTCAGCACATTTTAAGTATGTAGTTTGAACAAACAGCAAGCGTCATTTATTGAGTGTAAACTATTTAACAACACCCATTCATGTCTTAGGACAATCTGGAAAAATATACAGTTGAAGTCAGAATTATTAGCCCTCCTAAATTATTAGCCCTCCTGTTTATTTTTTCCCCAATTTCTGTTTAACAGAGAGAAGATTTTTTCAGCACATTTCTAAACATAATAGTTTTAATAACTTCATAACCATGATGACAGTAAATAATATTTTACTAGATATTTTTCAAGACTCTTCTATACAGCTTAAAGTGATATATAAAGGCTTAACTAGGTTAGTTAGGTTAACTAGGCAGGTTAGGGTAATTAGGCAAGTTATTGTATAATGATAGTTTCTTCTTTAGACTATCAAAAAAATATATAGCTTAAAGGGGCTAATAATTTTGACATTAAAATGGTTTTAAAAAATAAAAAGCTGCTTTTATTCTAGCCGAAATAAAACAAATAAGACTTTCTCCAGAAGAAAAAATATTATCAGACATACTGTGAAAATTTGATTGCTCTGTTAAATATAATTTGGGAAACATTCAAAAAAGAAAAAAAAAATCAAAGGGGGGCTAATAATTCTGATTTCAACTGCATGTTTCCACTACAAATGTTGACTACTACAGATTTTAAAACAATTGATTAATATGTGGCACATTTTGGGATTTTTCAAAAGATGTTCTTCATATAAAGAAGAAAGAAAAAAAATAGGGTTCTTTCAAGATTTGTTTAATAAAAGATTCTTGGGGAAGCAAAACTAGTAATGCTATGGCATTACTGTGAAATGCTATTTCCTATATTTTATTTCAAGAGTGCTTTTCATTTATTTATGCTTTTGAACTGCATCATGTAACCTCAACATCTGGTTTAACAACAACAATTGTAACATTTATTGACATTTTTAACACATTTTTCAGGGTTGGTTTTGTACATTATTGCTAAAAAATCCGAGCTGCTGGGTTTTGTTATTTTACAGACTTGGTTCAATAATGGTTAAATAATACATTGTTTATAACAATTATAAATGTGAATAAAGGTCACTTTTAGTCTGTTAGTTAACCACACTTTTTGTAAAGATAAATGAAATTTAAGTTTAAAAGTACAAAACTTGAACGAATATCATTATTTTTATTTTCAAGAATGCTTTCCTGAAGCTGGTTTACAACTGTGTGTTGCAATTTTTATGCTGCACCAAAGAATGCAGTATAAAAAAATGTTGTTGTTGACATTACTATGGTTATTTTTTGTAAGTTTTTTCTCATCAGCATTACTTTAGTGTCATGTGTGTTACCATGATGGTGCAGATTTAGCAGTTGTGTGAATGACATGGAGCACCTTATATGTTTCTCTGCCTATGGAAAATCTGTTTGTGATAAACATTGGTCTCGTCATCACCTGCTTTTGGTTACATTTTTGTCTGAGTAACAAAGGTAAGATGTGTAGATGTGTAAGTACTGTAAGTACTATTGGTGTTATAAAACCATATTAACTCTGTTTAAATTAATGAAATACTTATTACTGTAATTATAAAAATTTCTCATTTCAAAAACGGTAAAATTCTGGCAATCACGCTGCTGCTTTTTTACCATATATTTGACAGCATTGTTTTAAGGTAACAACATGGTTTAAGATTAGTTTCAGGAGGATTTAATTATATTAATAAGTTGTTACCCAGTTTATTTAATAACTATAACATTGCATGTAAGTGGGTAACAGGACTGAAGTGCTACCAAATACTTAAAGACTTGATATGCACTCTGATTGCATTAACTAAAGCATGGGTCAGTACAAGTAGTTTCCATTTTTACACGCTTAATGGTGATTCCATCTTATTTCATTATAAGTACATAAAAATCCCTTTTGATCTCCTCACATTACGATCCACATGACTGAAGCCCCAAAAAAGTGCTAAATTCTATTTCTGTTAGCTTTATTTTCCCAAATACTTGCTGTCAAAATTCAGTTGGCGAGCTTTTGTAAAGCATTTACCTTTAAAAAGCAAAAGCACAGCATCAAATTTGTCAAAGCAATTCATCCATGTTACTGAGTTCAGCAGCAGATGTCTTTCTCCTGACATGTGTCATCCAGTCTGTCATAAACCCTTTCCCTGGGTGCAATATTTCCTCCATTACTTTCATTTCATTCTGCATTAAGACCACAGAGTCACACATCATGTTTGAGGTCAAAGCCTTTACACTGATGGACTTCAGATATTACACATCAAACCACTGGAACAGCTCAGCTCTGGTATTTTTAATGGTGAACCGTGTCTACTAATGTGCCCCTACAACCCTAGAAATTCCCCAGTGTTTCTGGAATAATAAAAAGGTGTTAGTTTTGAATGCAGACTGTGTTAAAGCAGATTTTCTCTGTGTTTCTGGCTGTTGGATCAGCTGCTCTGGTCAGGCCTCAGGGTTAGTCCTGACTGATAATGTGGGTGCAGGAACTGTGCCATATTGACCTTGCTGTTGGGTTTGGGGGGGTTTTGAGCACAGCAAGGTCGACAGCTTACACCAGATCAAACATCCAGATGGGCTGAAAGAGAAAGGCAAACTGCCACAGTCTAGACTGAGTCACTGAAACAGATCTCTGTTGCTTTGTTTGCCCAAACAGGAGTGGCAACTTCTGTGATTTTGTTCAACTGACCCCTATTAACCTCTGGACACACAACAGACCTTTCTCACTCAGAGAGAAGGATCCAGCAAACGCAAAGATCCATCGCATTCAGGCTTTCACTCATTCGATGCCTCTTAACAAATCAATCTGAAACAGACACTCTGACAAAGTCAGTCGCTTAAACATACAGTTGAAGTCAGAATTATTAGCCCCCTGAATTATTAGCGCCCCATTTCTGTTTAACGGAGAGATTTTTTTCAACAGATTTCTAAACATAATAGTTTTAATAACTCATTTCTAATCACTGATTTATTTGATCTTTGCCATGATGACAGTAAATAATATTTTACTAGATATTTTTCAAGACACTTCTATACAGCTGAAAGTGACATTTAAAGGCTTAACTAGGTTAATTAGGTTAACTAGGCAGGTTAGGGTAATTAGGCAAGTTATTGTATAACGATGATTTGTTTTGAAGACAGTCGAAAAAAAAATTGGCTTAAAGGGGCTAATAATTTTGCCCTTAAAATGGTTCATAATAATTTAAAAACTGCTTTTATTCTAGCAGAAATAAAACAAATAAGACTTTCTTCAGAAGAAAAAATATTATCAGACATACTGTGAAAATTTCCTTGCTCTTTTAATATAATTTGGGAAATATTTAAAAAAGAAAAAAAAATTCAAAGTAGGGCTAATAATTCTGACTTCAACTGTACGTGGAAATAATTTCCTGAAGTCTCATTTCTTTTAAGTTGTTTAAGTCAGTTTTTGCAGCACAAAAAATGTGATTTACCATTACTTATTATGACAAAAGGTCAAACTTATGAGATTTATAATTCCATTTTAAAGCAATTAAATCAGTGGTCACCAACCTTTTTTAGCCTAAGATCCCTAACCTCGGCCTTGCTGAAAGGAAAGATCTAGCTATCATAAAACTTGACAGTAAAATAACTCTACATTTTTTATTTGCATTTCTAGTTTGATACCTTTAATTTAACATTTTAGAACTATGTACTAGTTTAACCCTACTTTAAAACTTTTAGTTGATGCAAGGCAATATGTGTCGATGCACCTGGATGACATTTGACAGCCTGAACTCACAAGGAAAAGTAACTATTTTACGTTTTGTGTTTAGTGGCTAATTCATATGAGTTTGTACGAGTTTAGTCGTATGATTTTAAAAAGGAGGCGTGGCACCCAACCCCACCCCTAAACCCAACCGTCACTGGGGATGAGCAAATCATACTAAATTGCATGAATGAGAACGTACAAATTAATACAAATCAGTCAATAAATCAAAAAGTCATGAACTGCAGTGAGATCCTGTTGCATTTGAACAGGTTGGCCACCACCGATTTAAATAGTCATAAAAAAGTCAAAGTTGAATTTATGCATAATTATGACATAAAATATCAAAATTATGAGAAGGCCCACATGCAATCTGCACGCACAGAAGATATTTTTAACCCATCATTGAGTTGATCTATTTACTTATGTAAATGTGCGGAAACCTTTTTTCAGTTTTATATGAATTTCAGTAATGTTATTGACTAATATGCACGTTTGTTTACAATACAGTTTGTTTCAGTCTTTTAGTAGAGAGTTATTTTGTTTGCCAAACAAGTGTTTCTAGTTGGCTTTACATTTTAAACCTTAAATAAGTTAAAAAGTTATTTTATTTATTTATTTATTCTGAGTTATTAGTTAATCTCTAAATCATTTTCACATAAATCTGCAGATTTTTTTTTTTTTTTTTTTACAAAATTCTGCACAGAAATGGCAAAATATGTCCGCAGAGTCTGGCTCGGCTTTTGAGATATTATGACATGAATTGTCATAATATTGTCAAAAAAAGACAAATAAAAATGATGAAAGTCCCTAAAATCTAATCATTAGATCAAAATCAACTGACAAATTTATGACCATTATTATGAAAGTATGACAAAGGTTTCACATTTTTGATTGACAAAATATATCTATTATAAATCAAGTCAAAAATAAATGAGTCAAAAAAGAGAAAGAAAGAAATTATGACAAAAAAATATCATGACATCAATACATAATGTATGAAAATATGATACATTTTAAATAAGCCATAATTAAAACCTCAAAATCAACTTAAGTCACAATTATGAAAAGCCAAATTTATGAAATGTCAAAATATTCACATTTTTATTTCAATAACGCCTACTGTCTCATTTCACACTTTTTCCCCCTCAGACTTCGCCTCTAGTATTGACGTCAGACTATTATATGATTGACCAAAAACATACTGCCTTATTAAAACCTTTACATCCTGTCTTATTTAAAGAGTTAAAAAGAAACATATGAGGGCAGACTGCTTGCCAGTACCACTTATACTTCAGATATTGTATACGCACACATCCAAAGGCCTGTGTTATTTCTGCCATATATTATAGCATGTCAGATGTTATCACGACAGCCCTTATGTTCACCCTTTGAGTCAATCATGTTAATACCGTCACGTAACAATTGCTACAGATATCCAGCTTCACTGCTGATCAACACATTGAGGCCACGACAAAGCTCTCCTACATATGTGTTGCACAACAGGTGCTGGATTTCACCATCAGCCTGGAGGCCAAGCTGCACAAAACAACCCAAGAGTGGCTGAACACATGCAATGGACATTTGCATCTGCTATCATAACAATGTATGTATAATACATGACTACCTGTGAACAAAGAACAATCTACCGAAGATAATTGAGCTGCTTTTTCTTACAGGAAGCAGGTTCATTAGTCTTGTTTCAGATGAAAAATATGAGCAATTGTGTAATTGGAGATACATTATACATTTTAAAATGTTCACCCAAAAAATGAAATTTCTGTTATTAGTTTCTCACTCTCATGTTGTTCTAATCCCCTGAGATCTTCGTTCATCTTCAGAACCCAAATTAAGATATTTTAAAATATCTTAAGGGGGTGAAATCCTACAGAATTATTAAAAGTGAAGAAATAAGGGTTAAATAAAAACTATCCTCAAAGTACACCATATGTTTTCAGTGGTTTAATCGGAATATCATCAAGCTACGAGAATACATTTGTGTGTGCATAAAGCTAAAATAAAGACAATATTCAACAGTTTATTTTTCTCAGTGTCAGTATAGGGCGCATGTTCACAAGAATGTTGTGATCTTTGTGATTTGTAGCACTCAGTCGAGGAGAAGAAACTGTTGAATAAAGTTATTATTTTTGTTTTATGTGTGCATAAAAGTATTCTTGTAACTTCAAAATATTCAGGTTGATCAACTGAAGACACATGAACTTGGCTGCACAATATTGGAAAAATTTGATATTGCGGTATTATATTTTTCTGCGATAAATCTTGCGATATGAATATAGTTTCAGAAGATGGTTTGAATAACCCTATTTGATGGTTTTCTGAGGTGTCTAACAGTATTCGGGTACAGAAATTGAATGATCAAAATACAAATAAATGCTTTTCTTACTTTCTTTAGTCTCATCTTGTTTGTAGTCTAAATATCAAAAAAATTCTTAGAGCAAGTAAAAATATTGTTTCGTTTTCACGGTCAGAAGAAATAAAAGTAAAAATAAGAGGGTTTTTTTGCTTGTTTTAAGGAAATTATCTACCAGTGAGGGAAGTGAAATCATCATGTTTTTGCTTTGAAATGACTAGAAACGCAAGAAAGAAATGTTTATTATAATTATTTTTTTGCATAAATCATATAAATTCCATATGAATAAAGTGATTAAAATACAATTCTGTAGCTCCTGGTCAACTATAATTCAGACTGGACATTGCATATCTTTGCAATGTGACTATTGCGCATGCACACATTGTGATATCGATGCTAAAACGATATATTGTGCAGCACTACTTTTTAGTATCCTTATGGACTTTCAGCAAGTTGGAACTAGGGTTGGGTCAATAACCGATGGCAGATAGACATCATGATGCTGAGCCAGCATCGCGATCCTCCACCTCACCCCGTCACAAATCCGCTCGTGAAAAATACACACTGAGGCCCCTTTACACTGATACGTCTTAGTTTTAAAATGGTATTTTAGAACAAAAATGATCCACGTCCACACTGGCGTTTCATCTAGCACTTCTGAACAGCCCTCCGCTGAAAACGCACATCGCGTGACCACACACAGACACACACACACTGTCATGCGCTCATGACTGCGGGTCCAGGCAGTGAGTGGGTCAGTACACTACTTTAATCTTTCGCTTTCACGCTTGTACTTAGTTATTTTAGCGAAAACCTCAGATGGTTGGATCCTGTTGGTTGTGCACCTTTTTTACCAACCAAGTTTGTCGACGCCATTATGATGACACAGATCACTCTGCCTATTCATGCCAGAGTCCCGCGGAAAAAATGATTGACAGGTGGCAGTTTTTGTGTAACATCGTTATTTATTGATGATTTTGTAATAACAAAGACCATACGGGTCAGGTAGTTGAAACGGTAGACTACAAATAATTAATTTGTTATGAATTAATTAAGTTTTCATAAATAATTAATTCACCGCCGCCTACGATGACAATGCCATCGTCCATCCTGATGTTTCACATTAGACATCATACGATGCCAAATTGGTCGACATCACCCAACCCTAGTTGGAACCATAGCTGAGAGCTCTTGGATTTCATTTCTGAATGTCTTGGATTTTGTTCTGTAGATGAACATAAAAGGTTGGCATGACATTGGGTAAGTAATTAATAACAAAATTTTCATTTTTATTTTTGAATAAACTAACCCTTTAAGGGAAAAAAAATTGTTCTCTAAAATAAATTCTGGTAACACATTTTTTTTTGTTAAATGTTAGTTTAAATGATTATTTAAATGTTTTTATTGGTTATTGTATTTACTAATTTAAACATTTATTACAGTGTTTATTCATCTTTCTGTAATGAAATTAAAGATGTTTATTGTAAGTAATGCTAACAAGCACAACTTTAGATTTACTAATGCTGACTTATACATAGATTTAAATAGATTTACTTACTAACTATAAATGTTAAGCTATGATTAATAAATGCTGTAATAATGGCTCAGGCTTAGTTCGTCTTAATAAATACATGAACTAATGCAACCTTGTTGAAAAAATGTGACAAAAATTATCTTCTTAATAGAAACTTTTTTAATTTTGATAATTCAGTGATTCCAAACAAAGCACTTCCTTTTTTAAACTTTTAACGAAGAATTAGCTTTTACTTTTAAACTATAATTTGTTTGCTCTGTCACGTTAGTAACAACAGTTTGACATTAACAGAATTGACATTTAAAATAAAAATAAAAAAACAATATGATGGCGACTGGGCGACGCGGTGGTGCAGTTGGTAGCATGATCGCCTCACAGCAAGAAAGTCGCTGGTTCGAGTCTCGGCTGGGTCAGTTGGCATTTCTGTGTGGAGTTTGCATGTTCTCCCCATGTTGGCGTGGGTTTCCTTCGGGTGTTCCAGTTTCCCCCACGATTCCAAAGACGTGGTATAGGTGAATTGGATATGCTAAAATTGACCGTAGTGTATGTGTGTGAATGAGTGTTTATGGATGTTTCCCAGTGATGGGTTGCAGCTGGAATGGCATCCTCTGCGTAAAACATGTGCTGGATAAATTGGCGGTTCATTCCGCTGTGACGACCCCAGATTAATAAAGGGACTAAGCAGAAAATAAAATAAATGAATGAATGAGTATGACGGCGATACTGTGGCTCAGAGGTTAGCACTGTCACCTCACAGCAAGAAGGTCGCTGTTTCGAGTCCCCGCTGGGTCAGTCGGCAGTTTTCACCACAGTCCAAAGACATGTGCTATAGGTGCGGTGTGTAAAATTTATGCTGGATAAGTTGGCGGTTCATTCCGCTGTGAGGACTCCTGATGAATCGGGACTAAGCCGAAGGAAAATGAATGAATGAACGAATGAATGAATGAAAAATATGACTAAAAGGCTATTAAATACTCAGTGATAAATCGTGTTACTTTTGGTAATGTGGTTACAGCTTGGACATTTTACAAACCTTGGTATGAGAATTTTTCAGAAGAAAATATTTTCTCACACACGTACCTTTTGAGTTCAGGAGAGTTATACAATTTCCTGTATTTTACAGTAATTGAAGATATTTTCCCAATACTAAGACAAAGTATGGCAACAAATGTTGTATGTTTTGAAAACATTTTTTTATAAATCTTTTTAAACAATTTTATGTTGTAGAATTAGGAAAATTACTATATTAACCGTTTTACTTTAATCTGTTTTTATTCATTTTTATTCTTTGTTGGTTTTATTTCATATACTTGTATTTTTGTATGCTTTGTTGGTTTTATTTCATATACTTTGTATTTTTAGTTTCTTTGTTTCTTTTATTATTGTTTATGTTTAAACTTGTCTAGCATATATATTATATATATTTATGTGTGTGTGTGTGTCTGTGTGTGTGTGTATAGTTAAACAAACTATTATGATTTTACAATAATACACAATAGAAAAAAGACAGACCCATTTGGACAAAAAAAATCAAGACTTTCCACTATTTAGGACACTTTTTTGAGCAACAATGACAAATTATTTAAATAACTGAAAAACATAACCGTCTGGAAAAACCTAAAGGTAAAAATGACTTTAGACACCAAATGTGCCTGCAATTATTGAATTACACATATATTCATCACACATAAGTCATCAACGCTTAGGTGACAATGACCACCGACTAATTTTGATCTCCATAAATTGTTGTCATGAAAATGATACTATATGCTTCAATAGAGGCCAGAGGGGAAGACACATGCACAAACATTTTTCTTCGTAAAAAAAATCCTGTCAGTCAGTTTTATGAGTTGACCTGTTCGGTGTGAGAGGAGATTAGCAGGGGTCAGAGGTCGTACGTTTGAGATTTTGACACCCGCGCTGCTTTCTGGACACTTGTTTAAAGCATAGGATGTGGGAGACGCAAAATAGAAATAACATGTAAGACGAGAGCAAATGACGACTTCGACTGGTGCCACCCGCTCACATTCTTTTACAATCATTTATGGTTGAGGATTTATGTGGAATGTGTTATAAATCCAGTGCAGTGCTATGTATATGTGTTATATTAATGGTTTTTGTCAGTGTTTCTTGATTCAGGGTTTCTGCAGGTTTCACCAAGTTAAATTGAAAGCTTTTAAAGACATTTTTAACACCATTATGAATGAAATTTCAGACTCATAAAGGGCTAAATGCTTAGGAATTTTTCAAATGGCCCACATGAAAAAGATTTTTATTTGCCCCATCAAAAAATTAATAAATACATTTAATAATACAATAATAATTTAATAATAAAAAAATATATATTTTAGATATTTCTTAGCAAAATATTTTAAATATTGTGTAAAAACAAGCAAGCTCTACTTTTTCCAACATAAACTTTCTTTAAAATGTTTTAAAAGTTTAAAAAACTATAATAAACTGAATCTATGCACAACAATCTGTCCAGGTCGGTGTCTTCAGCAGCACTTTTAAATATTACAAATATTACAAATATTATTGTAAGGATAATTATTAAACCATTACGATAAATAGAGATAAAACTTTAACTAGAGAAATTTATTATAAATAAAAATAGATAGCTAAAAATAAACAGTTGAAAGTTTTATTGAGCTGGATTGTTGGTGGTTGTATGGGTGTTGGCCAGATTGGGTAGCTATACATGAACAATGGAAAATGAAGACCTGTTAAAAAAGATTTAAAACTTGCAAGAAAATATTTCAGTGAATTTAAGACTTTCTAAGGCCTCAAACTCTGAATTTGAAATTTAAGACATTTTAAGACCCCGCGGACACCTTGTTGATTATTTTTGCATTTCCACCAAAAATAAAGCAGAGATATCTCAGAATAAAAAGTCAAAACTAAAAAGTCTAAACTGCAAGAAATATTTTCTTTTTTTAGAAAGTTTTCTAAAGAAGAGACAGAAAGAGAGAGATATATAGAGTCATAATAAGACACAAACATAGAAATAAAATGTTAAAACTGACAAAAATAATCCAAATTAAAATACGCATGAGTCAAATTACAAGAAAATTTGTAATCATATCGAGTAAATTATGAAACCAAGTCAAAATGACATGATATTAAGATATAATTATGAAAAATAGAATTTACTTACTTATAAACAAAACCCCAAGCATATACAATTAATATTAATATTAGTAATAAAAGAAAAATTCTAAATTGAAGTCAAATTACGAGACAACTTAAGTTACGATCATGGCCACATTTTATTTAAACTATTTTTTAAATGATTCAATCGGGTAACCCACACATCCAAAAGTCTGTCCATTTATCATTCATTCATTCATTTTCCTTTGGCTTAATCTCTATTTCAGAGGTCGCTACAGCGAAATGAACCGCCAACTATTCCAGCATATGTTTTACGCAGCGGATGCTCTTCCAGCCGCAACTCAGTACTGGTAAACACCCATTCACACACACACACTCATACACTATGGCCAAATTAGTTTATTCAATTCACCTATAGCGCAGGTCTTTGGTCTGTGGAGGAAACCGGAGCACCAGGAGGAAACCCACACCCACAGGGAGAACACTCAAACTTCAAACTGGCCAAGCCGGGAATCGAACCAGTGACTTTCTTGCTGTGAGGAGACAGTGCTAACCACTGAGCCACTATGTCGCCCCTTTGTCCATTTAATATAATCTTATATATATATATATATATATATATATATATATATATATATATATATATATATATATATATATATATGTGAAATTGATGATTTTTGTTTTAGAATAGCTAATAAATTGGCAGTTTACACCCCACGTCATGCACAATTAATGTACTTTTTCTCCTTAATAAACCAGTTATTTCCTGTTGATCTTTTTTCTGCAATAAGACATAATGCCAGCGCAAACATCACACCTTTTATGGGCATCCGAATGACACAAGCAGATCTGAATTTAGTGTTGTTATGGCAGACTCTCACCTCAAACACAACAACCTTGGCAGCAAATGTACTGAAATATTGGCCTTCCTTTGTTTGCCAAGCACTTTGCCATGGATGCGTGCCCTCCCTCTCTCTCTCTGTCACTCATAAAAATCATATTTACATCCTTATTCCTCCTTCTTAGCATATTTATGAGAGGACCTGGTGGGTATTTTTCCTCCTTTATGACACGATCCAGAGACAAGCAGATAAGCTCATCGCCCCAAACCAGCAATGAGCACAGCGCTCCAGCATAACCATCTCTGGCGTTTTCCATCCATTACCCAGACTTAGCGGAAACTCTATTCCTCTCTCTCTCTCTCTCTCTCTCGTATGGCATTAACTATTCAGATCAGCTTGACGCACAGGCGCTCATCTCCAGACCCCGAGCCATGTTATTATCTCGTCTCTCGTCTCCTTCGTCGCTGCTGATCGGCCCTTCTGCAATAACGGCCGTTGTGAATTATTCAGGCCTAGTTAGGCGCGGAGCTCAGCCTGACGCAAAAAAACTCGCATCATGAAGTCCATCCATCTCTGCGCTGAAATATAGCTGCCAACAGCCTCTGCAACCCTGGCGTCTTCAATCACACAATGGCTTCTGTCAGAGAGCGGCAAACGGAGCTTTACTCAAGTTCAGACCGGACAAAGGAGATCCCGCCAGGACAATATAATCATATAGTGACACACATATGGACCTGGTGTTATTTATGCTCCTTTAGATTCATTTATCATGGCTGTAGCTCTAACAGTAGATCATGGGTTCGAATCTCAAAGACTGAAAATGTATGAGTTGAATATTATGAAAATCACATCTGGAAAATGCATATATCGAGTCATCTCTAATGTTTGTATGTGTTTTTAGGGACATTTGGTCTTCAAAATATTAACTTAAAGACTACTGCTATTCTTATTTTTGACTGTCTTTGCATTCTGAATCATATATTTAGCGTGAATTACATTAATTAAGTCTAATTTTCATATTTTTTTGTGTGTGTTTACTAAGTTATATAAATATTTGCATGAAACCTCTCTTTTCTGTATCATTTGTAATTTCATCAACAAAAAATAAAGGAAAACTCTGTAACATCGGTCATAAAAAGGAATAACAATCTGTAAAGCACTAATAGAAAAGGCATGCTTGTTTCAAATTATGTCACTTTCTCTGGTGGGGAAATCTGGAAGAGCATTGAGGCTTGTCATTTATTTTATCATTAATCTGTACAAAATGTTTAGGATGCACCAAGGGTAGATAAATTGTGCCAACTGTTCATGGTCAATTCAGTGAATTTCTCATTCACATTATGAAAACTATAATATGATGAAAATACATCAAATTCTGCTTTAGACACACACACTTTGTGGCATCTGCTTTGAGGTTCTTGAGGCTTCTTAAGCTAAAGCACCAAATGGTGGAAAATGTTTACACTATTGTCAACCCTGTTAGTGGTTTATAATGTTTAACAATAAGTTAAAGGTGTAGTAGGTGATTGTCTTCAGAAACATTTTTGTTGTGCTGGTTGAAAGTCTCTTCACATTCCAACAGTAATGATTAAAGTAAATGATCTAAATGTGTTTTTATGTATTTTTATATTCTGGGTAAGGCATAAAACAAAAAATGTTCATCCAATTAAAATTTGTCGGGCCGACAATTGCTATAATTCTAATAAGTAGCTCAAACTGTCTGTCTACAAATATAGATTTGTTCATCTGCGCACCCCTGTTCACGCAGACAGATCTGCCATTTGTGTGTGCACATGCACCCTGTTCTGGAGAGTGACAAAGAGTGACAGCGATAAAAACAAATGCTGAATCTAAACTTTTAAAAATCCTGAATCAATTTTGGAGTTACTTTTGCACGCTGAAGGAACGATGACACCATGGCTGAAGTATTTTTTTAGACAGGTAATGTTATGTTTTGAAACTATTTTAGTCACGCAAAGCTGATGTCGATTTTATTGTTTTACGAATGGGTTATATGCACAGGAGTGTTGTTCAGCCACTGAAATCTTCCAGCGAATGGTTGATGTGACTATTTTCAGTTTCATAGGGTACGTCTTAAAGCATCGATAATGTAAATTTTCATTTAGGTATCAAAACATAATAACAAAGCATAAGTAAAGAATGCTATTCCGCCTAGCCTGATTTTAGATTCTAGATAATTCTAGATTTTAGATAATTTATGAACAATGACAACCTGTGGTGGTCCCTATATTGTTTACCATGCTCTTTTGAATATTCGCTCTGAAATAGCATGTAAGTATGGCTTAGTAATAAGTGTAATTCCTGCACTATGCTGGCCAATCACTAAGCATACAGTAGCTGCTTTAGGACAATGTGTGAGAGAGTGAGACCAGGGATCCTTGCATGCATGAAATATGGCACATTATGACAAGTTTTGCTCACTAACTACACAACAGAAAACATGTTAGATATAATACAGTTTTTCGTACTGAATTGTAGTATTATAAAGTACTGTAAAGTTTCTAACTGGAGAATGACATGAACTAGGGGGTTGTCTTCTGTCATCTTTAAATATGCGTCTATTTCAGGAGGCGTGGCTTTGGACGGCAGGGGAGGGACTGTGTTTTCAAAGCTATCATGCTTAGTGGTCAGCATTTTGGCAGATCACCTACTGCACTTTTAAACAATTAGTTGTAAACACAAACATTTTTTAACACATTTCTAAACATAATAGTTTTAATAACTCATTTATAATAACTGATTTATTTGATCTTTGCCATGATGACAGTAAATAATATTTGACTAGATATTTTTCAAGATACTTCTATACAACTAGGTAAATTAGGTTAACTAGGCAGGTTAGGGTAATTAGGCAAGTTATTGTATAATGGTTTCTTCTGTAGACTATCGAAAAAAAGCTTAAAGGGGCTAATAATTTTGACCTTAAAATTGTTTTTAAGAAATTAAAAACTGCTTAAATTCTAGCCAAAATAAAACAAATCAGACTTTCTCCAGAAGAAAAAAATATTATCAGACATACTGTGAAAATTTCCTTGCTCTGTTAAACATCATTTAGGAAACATTTAAAAAAGGAAAAAAAAATTCAAAGGGGGGCTAATAATTCTGACTTCAACTGAATATATATATATATATATATATATATATATATATATATATATATATATATATATATATATTTTTTTTTTTTTTTTATACACAGACATATATACTGTATGTCACAAATAATGTCATAAGGTAATGATAATTGGCTCAGTGGTTAGCACTGTCGGTGAACTGAATAAACTAAATTGGCCATAGTGTATGAGCATGTGTGTATGGGTGTTTCCCAGTGCTTGGTTGCATCTGGAAGGGCATCGCTGCGTGAAACATATGCTGGCATAGGTGGTGGTTCATTCTGCTGTGGCGACCTCTGAAATAGAGACTAAGCCGAAGGAAAATGAATAAATTATCTAATATTAACTAAATAAAGTCAACATTTAGTGTGACCACTCTTTACACTTTTTGTCATGGGTACACTTGTGTGTATTTTTAAGTTGCTTTCAAATTGTCTTGGAGATATTGCGACAGTTCTACAGGATTTAGTCTTTTTTTTTTGTTTGTTCCTTCATGATTTTCTGTTTATCTTTTATACATATTTTTTCCTGTTTATTAAAAAGATTTAGCATCCATTTAACATCTATTTATGTTGAAATACCGTATTCAGCACATTAGCTAATAAACACCCAAACACATACACATCCAAGAAAACAAACAAAACTAACATCCCTCTTCTGAGTCATTATATTAAATTACAGAAGCCTTTGTAAAAGAGCAGCCACCCGAGATGAACAATGTCAAGAACTTCAGCCTTTAGACACGAGTCTATTTCCTGAAAGCTTTAGGGTTATTAGGCACTCATAATGAAGCTAATTAACAGGCTCAATTATTTAGCAAGAAAGCTCATCAAAGAAACAATTGTGAGATGGAAAACAGGCAAAACCGTTTTCTAAATCAATGAATGTGTCATTAACATCCAGTAAATTAAGTAATTTATCAGACGCTACAAAACAGGGGCAAGTATTTACACTAGATAGTCAGGACACACATGAACACAAATTAATATAACAAGATCTCAAATGACATAAATAAACCACATTTGGCCTTCAGCATTCGAGCTGTGTGCTTCTATAACAAAATATATAAAGTAGAACAATCACACACAAACACACACTTTTGAAAAACATACCTATACTTGAGGTTCTTCATGCTTTTTAAGTGTCATTTCCTTGGTTAGATAAGAAATAAACTGATATGAGCCTTCATTGAAAAAACCTGTTGAGAAAAGAATGAGAACGCATGTAAAAACAAAGATATTAAAAATATATAATTAATAAAATAATTAATAAATAGATGAGATGTATATCTGGCCGTCTTTCAAAACAACATTATACAATTATGTTTTTGTCCGTATATAAAAGATGTAAACTTATAAACAATGTTAACTTTAACTTTTATTTGACAAATCTTTACAAATGAGCCTAGAATCTGGCAGTTGTTTTCACCTTTAATTTGTAATGTCTATGTAATGCTTATATTTGATCTCAAAACAAAAGAAAAATAACTTGTTTAGATGGGAAAATTTCTAAATTGTTGCTATTCCTGCATGTTCCCTGTAAGGTTCTTGTAGAATTCCTGCATGTTCCCAGTAGGATTCCTACAGAAGTCCTGCATGTTTCCTGTAGGATTTCTGTAGGTGTCCTGCATGTTCCCTGTGCATTGTCCCTGTACATGAGTCCTGTATGTTTAAAGCAGGATTTCTACATGTTCTTTGTTGAATGTTCGCTGTAAGATTCCTGCAGGAGTTACGAATGTTCTCTATAGAATTTGTACAGTAGTTCTGCATGCTCCTTGTAGAATTCCTGAGTCCTGCATATTCTCGGTAGGATTACTGTTGGGTGTATGTTTTCTGTAGGATTTCTGCAGCAGTCCTGCATTTTTCCTGAATAAGGGCTGCCGAAAGGGGTGTTAGTGAGACCACCAGGGGGCACTCAACCTGTGGTCGGTTTGGGTCCTAACCAAGCGGCAACCTCTCTCTCCCCCTCGTGAAGCAAATACGGAAGTAATTGAAACTGCAATTGAAATTCCGCTAGTCCTGGCTTCATAATAGAGCAAACTTCTATTGAGCCCACTGTTAAAATAGCCAACTTTACAGCAGATAAATGGTGTTTACAGCCTGGTACAAAAAACGATTTTGGGTTATATAGCTAATATTACCCTTCATGACAACTGTGAGGGGGATGAATTTTTTATAACTCATCCATTTAGTTTATATTAAGTTATATTAAGTTTGCATAATTAAGGGCATGGCCACTTAGTGACAGCTAGGTTTCGCTGGTCGCGGTCACTTCACCTCAGCTGATTCTGGCTAATTAGCCACTGCACTCGGCATATACATCGTATTTTTGTTTTGTTTTTTATGTGGCTTTACACAGTCAGTTGCTTTTTGTAATTACTTCTTACAATTTCCAGATATTTCCTCCGGGTGCTCCGGTTTCCCCCACAGTCCAAAGACATGCGATACAGGTGAATTGGGTAGGCTAAATTGTCCGTAGTGTATAAGTGTATGTGTGAATGAGTGTGTGTGGATGTTTCCCAGGGATGGGTTGCGGCTGGAAGGGCATCCGCTGCGTAAAAACGTGCTGGATAAGTTGGCGGTTCATCCCGCTGTGGCGACCCCGGAGTGATAAAGGGACTAATCGGAAAAGAAAATGAATGAATAAATGAATTACCAGATGAAGGCATGCTGTGTGCACTTAACTGTGCTCACAAACCATTCACGTGGCCTCCATTTCCCAGGTGAGTAAAATTATATACTTATACCATCTCTATGTATTTGTTTTATTTAATCATTTTTGTTTAGACCTGTAATGCACTTCAGAATCTGACAGATTGATTAGCGGTAGGTTATAGAACAGTCATCTGAAACGTTGTCATACAGTGTTATGCTGGAGTTCATCAATAGTCTTGCATTTACTAACACAGACTATATTTTAAGTGTTTGTAAGGAATTCGCGTTTTCCTCCTGTAGAAAAACGTCATAAGAACAATGCTTAGTAGCTCAATGTATTACAACAGAGTTTTTTAAAAGTCTAAACACTTTATTGATATAGTATACAACCAGACACGTGGTCAGAACACAAACGAGTTGCAGGTAATGAAGTATTACGCATTTCTCCCAAAGAAAATCCTGTCTGAGCAAAATGTTAGCAGGCGTCTGTAGCTCCGCTCACGCCCCACCTCTTTGCCCTTGTTTGGTATTCCCCGGTCAGAGCGATGACGTGCGAACAAAATGGTGACGATTGGCCAGCTTTTGTGTTCTTCAGAAACCTATGGGTGATGTCACAGATACTACGTCCATATCTTTTACAGTCTATGGTCCTAATGCCCCAGTATATTGATGGGGACTATATACTGATCAGTGAGCGCTATCTTTTGGGTGAGACGTTAAACCGAGGTCCTGACTCTCTGTGGATGT
Organism: Danio aesculapii; assembly: GCF_903798145.1. NCBI lineage: Eukaryota > Metazoa > Chordata > Actinopteri > Cypriniformes > Danionidae > Danio > Danio aesculapii. The sequence goes on along the minus strand of NC_079447.1, from coordinate 24,952,487 downwards.
TACAAATCCCAGGATGTCCTTCGAAAAAGAGTAGGGATTTAACTCCGGCATCTGGCCAAATTTGCCCTCTGTCCAACATGACCTCCTAACCATCCGGCATATCAAAATTGGTTTCATCACCCTGTCTCCTCTCCAAATATCAGATGGTGTTGTGGTGTGCGGTCTGGCGCAATATGACTGCAGTTGGGTCAACCAGGGGGATGCTGCACACTGGTGGTGGATGAGGAGATTCCCCCAAAAAATATGTAAAGCGCTTTGAGTATCCAGAAAAGCGCTATATAAATGTAAGGAATTATTATTATTATTATTATTATTCATTCATTTTCTTTTCGGCTTAGTCCCTTTATTAATCTAGGTCGCCACAGCGGAATGAACCGCCAACTTATCCAGCACGTTTTCACGCAGCTGATGCCCTTCCAGCCGCAACCCATTTCTGGGAAACATCCACACACACTTATTCACACTCATACACTACGGACAATTTAGCCTACCCAATTCACCTGTACCGCATGTCTTTGGACTGTGGGGGAAACCGGAGCACCCAGAGAAAACCCACACAGGGAGAACATGCAAACTCCACACAGAAACGCCAACTGAGCCGAGGCTTGAACCAGCGACCCAGCGACCTTCTTGCTGTGAGGCGACTACCTACTGCGCCACTGCGTCGCTATTATTATTATTATTATTATTATTATTATTATTATTATTATTATTATTATTGAAGGATTCCTGCATGCTCTCTGTAGGATTTATGCAGGAGTTCTGCATGTTCTCTGTAAGATTCCTTGAACAAGGACTTGCACAAAAAAATTTTATTGGTAGTAAAGATCAGCATTAAGTATTAATCAAAGTTCCACTTAAATGTGTATGAAAAATGATTGGGAAATTCTTTTTATTTTCACAATTTATAAAAGTATAATATTTTATGTAATAGAAGGTAAAGGTATGTATATGTGTGTTAAATGAAAATAAATGTAAAAACTAAACATGACAACCAAATAAATAAGTAAATATGTGCACCAAAAAGGGAAAAAACTGACTTGTGGCTTAAAAACATTCAACGACAGCAAAAATCAGCTTTGCTCAACTTTGTTTAAGTGAGTTGTTTAAGCCTGCATTACCCTACGGTGTACACACACATAAGCATCTGAGATCAGCCATGGGAATGTAAGCTCTTCCGATTTGCTCCAGCAGGTGGAAACTACTGGCCTCAGCATTTTTACCAACTGAGACTCACTTTCTGGGGCACAATCCCTCAAAGCGTGTTCACTGCACCACACGCATCTACACCAGCTCTCGCACGCACACAGATTTCATCCTCCTGAAGAATGCTTTCTGTGGTGTAAAATGTCTCGATGTCTGTGCTAAATGTCCCGCAAGGACAGACCACACATATTTAACACATCAACAGGAACAGAAATTCGCTCCAGAATTATGCGGTCATCTTTTCCACAAGCCAAGCATGACCGTTCTGAATGTGGCTCAGTCAGAGCATATCATGTTCAATTGACACCTCTGCTCTCAATGACGAGCAAATTTAGGAATTTCTTATATTCAAAGATTGTTTTGATCAGCATCCAACAACTGTTACACTACTTTAAACAGAACCCTGGGTATTAAGACTTCTATGGCTTCATATAACATTGATAAAACATGAACACCAACGGAAGATTTACTTTAATTAAAAAAACACATTTATTTTGGACTATGGGATGCCATTATTTTAGGTCCATAGTGTGTGATGTCAAATGGATGCAGTCTGTGAGCTACTGGCAGTGCCTGTCTCTATTTTTACAATACTCTTTGACAAAAATACTGACGTGATGCCTCATTGTTCAGCTTTTGGTTATAATTTTCAGTTAAAGGTATGTTAGTCTTTACTCCATTGATTTTGATTTCCCCACGTGTTTATTTAAAAATGTAAACAAGTTAATTTAAAAATGAATTTCAAGAGGATCCTGTGCTTATGATTGACCATGGCTGGTCTCGCATTAGCTAACGCATGATTCACCAATTGGATGACTCCTAACTCACTATAAATAACCAGAGTTTCTTTACCTCATTTATCTTGAAGAATGCCCCCTCCCACCCCTAATCCTCCTCCCTTTTCCTTGACAGGGCAGCATGGCGACCCAGTGGTTAGCACAGTTGCCTCACAGCAAGAATGTCACTGGTTCAAGTCTTTACTTGGCCAGTAGACATTTCTGTGCAGAGTTTACATGTTCTCCCTGTGCTCGGGTGGGTTTTCCTCAGGTTCTCCGGTTTCCTCCCACAGTCCAAAGACTTGGAACATAAGTGAATTGACCAAACCAAATTGGCATCACTGATGAGCTCTTAATCAGCAGTATATCTCTCCATAGCAATCCCTAATTGCCATTAGCCATTAATAAATGGGAGTTCTTGAGACCTACCTGAGCTCTACTCTCGCCCTGCAAATGAGAGGGAGCCCCGAGCTCGAGAATCTCATGAGTTCAGGGCTCTCACCCGGGATAGCATGCCAAACACGGTTTATAATCAATCATTAGCTAAAGTGTGAACTCTAGAAAATGAGTACACATGGTTTGGGATATTGAGTTAAATCCACATTGAGAAAAGGCAGAGAGAAAAAAATACTAAAATATACATGCCAGTTGTTATGTGAGGGATGCTGACAACAGATTTGAGGATCCAAATGCGGGTTTATTATGAGAATGGTCAGGCAAGCAATGGTCAAAACAGGGGCAAACAGATGCATGTAGGGAATCCAGAGTCGTGAACAATTAACGGCGAATGGTCAGTACAGGCAGAAAGCAACATAAAAAAACAAATAAAGCAAGGGTCAAACACAGCAAGGCAAGGCAAAGGAAACGCGTCGTAATGTTCACAATACAGTTGAACAAGACTCAGCAACTGGTGTGTGTGTCTGTGCTGCTTTTAAACACAATGTAATCATTTCTGAACAGCTTCAGCTGTGTGGGTTAGCAATCAGCGGAAAACTGGAACAGGTGTGAGTGTGTGGTGCATGATGGGATTTGTAGTCCATATGGTGACTAGGCTTGGGCAGTATCCAAATTTTGATTTTACCTCGGTATCCGGTATTACCGTGCATAATAAAAAAATTATGATGTAAGGCTCAGACAGCGTCACCAAACTGTTGGATTGTGCCTAAACCATTCAAAAACTGAATACCATATATGCAACCTTAGGTTTGCAGTCACCTGTTTGTCGTGTTCGTATTAGAGATCTGCGCGGAACGCTCTCTCTCATTCACACACATACATACACACACACACACACACACACACACACACACACACACACACACACACACACAAACAGCACCAAGCCAGCAATGCACATCACGCTCTCTCTCTCATTTACACACATACACTCACACACAAACACACATAGAGAGCATGCTCTTTCTCATTCACACACACACACACACACACACACACACACACACACACACACACACTGTTCACATTACACCAGAGTTACCAACCGCTCACTTGCTTTATTCCGAAATTTATTCCCCCACCGCAAGAAATCTGGTTGGGTCCCGCAGCTCCCGCGGTACAGTAGCGGGGTGAATGCAGTACCTCTAGTTCATATTTACCATGTCTCCCTTCTCGTTCGGTTGAAACCCGAAATACTGCCAAACTGCTTTTGTTTCTGCAACATAATTGAAATAAACTGAACACTTACTCCATGAATAAGTTTAGATAGAGGGCCAGTAAGGGTGCATCCGTGTGATGTCATAAAAATGATGGCATTTCTAATTGGTTTGGAGCAGTTTAGGGGACTTGTCACTCTTTATTGCATTTTTATGTAAAAATAAATGAATAACATTGTTTTTTTAACTACTACAAGTATGGAAATTCCACCTCGAAAAAGTGTACACATTGCGCCTTCCAGGCAACATCACAACATTCACAGCATTGGGCTCAAATCTGTCAATCATAGTCCAACTCAACCAATAGCAAGGGTTTAGGGCGTGTCTACTATTGCAGGCTGAGCCAGAAGATGTGAGCTGATGACGGATGTGTTATGGGAAGCAAATACAGGTTTGCTTGAAGAAGTGAAAGACAGTGAAAGAAGTGACTTGTCAATGGGATAAAAACAGGGATAAACTTGAACAATATAAAATAATTTTATGTATTTCAGTCAAGATTCAGTCAGGACTACATTTGTGGACTTTTTCCTCCACATTTAGATGTTTTTTTTCCATAAAAAATACATTTACATAACATAAACTGTCATTTAAAAAGACACACATGGAAGGTCTTTCTGCTTAAAAAGGTAAAAGTATCAGCACATCCTCTTTCAAATACAATACAGAATTTGGTCTATAAACAATGATCCCCTTCTCACTAAAAATGGAAATGGAACTGTTTGTCACCTCCCTCCTTTACAAATATGCACTAAAAACAGGTGCTTTTCAAACAAGATTTAAGTGCAAAAACATCTCATTAACCATTTAAATCCAATGAGAGCAAAGAATCATGAGTAAACAGGTGACACAAACTGCTGACTCTGTTCCCTGGGATAGAGAATAGTGTATAAATCAAGACACAATATTGCTCTAATTAAATCAGCCCAGGAAATTCACACACCTTGAATTTTTAAATTTCAGGAGCACACTTTAATATGACATGTATTGCTCACACTTGTCAAAAATTCTTTATTTTTTCTTTAGAATTAAATATATTTATTCTTTAGATATTTTAATATTTTAGAAATAACTTTCTTGTGCCTTTAATGATTAGAAAATACAGTAAAAACAGTGACTTAAGAAATATTACAATTCACAAGAAAAAAAAAATTATTCCTGTGATGACAAAACTAAATTTTTACCATCACTAATCCAATCTTCAGCACGTGACCTTGAGAAATCATTCTAAAAAGAGTATTTGCTGCTTTAGGCATGGGACAATAACCATTTACAAGGTATTTCGCGGTTTGGAAAAGTCAAGGTTTTAAAACCGCCCAAATTTTTTAACTATTATTATTATTTCTTAGTTTTTGAGGACAACAGCATCTCCAGCAGGAAAGATATCCAAAGATGCTGTTTTAAATTGTAAAGAAATCTGTGTTTTTGAAACTAATGAAGCAGAAGTCAATGATTCATTTGAATTATTTAGTCTGACATGTTTACTGTTCCAAAATATTTAAATGTTTCTCAAAATAAAATATATTGTGTTCAAAGGGGGAAAAAAGTTGTTGTTTTTTACCCAGACATTTAAAAAGAGCATATTTTAGAGCAGTAATCACAATACCGTGAAATCATGATATTTTTATCCAAGGTTATCATACCGTCAGAATCTTATACAGGACCATACCTTCTTATACAGTGGCCATTCCTTTTCACAATACTTATAAAATGTTTAGGTACTGAAGACACCACATGATGAAGTGTTTCAGGTGTAGTTTTGTCCCATTCTTCCTGAAAACAAGTCTTAAAGTGGGCAATTGTACGAGGTCTTTGTTGTTGCATATTGCGTTTCAAAATGAGCCACACATTCTCTATTAGACACAGGTCGGGACTGTAGACAGGCCAGTCAAGTACCTGTATAATCTTCCTAAACTCTTTATTCCAATCCTCTGACTTATAATGCATGCATTTTGTGCCTTTAAATCACTATAAAATTAAGACTAAATTCACTAAATGTAGAATTGTGTAAGATTGCAGTAGTGTGTGATGTTATTCCAGAGCTGAACTGTTTGTTCGTGCCTCTCTCTTTCTCTCTCTGTGGCTGAAGGGTAATGGATAAGGGTTAATCAATGCATCTTCATGTGACAGACGCCGGTGCTGGTCAAGCAGGCATTACCCAGCCTCATCACTAACATAATGAGCCATTTCCACCTTATGATTTACTCCTTCCGGCCTGCCTGCTTCTCTCCTCTCAATCCTTCTCCTCTTCCACAGAGCAATTTATTCATACATATGAAAAATCCTGCTCAGAGTCAGCAGTTCTGGTGTACAGTAATTTGGATTCTTGTCCAGGGGTGTTTCCTCTTGAACTGATGCAGTGGCAGAAGCTCTGACTTGGCATTGTGCTTTCAGCTGATTAGGGGGAAACCACTGTGCCTTGTGTCATACTATTTACTGTCTCATCTTTATTTTTGTGGTAGTACCAGAGTCCTGTCGGTGCGTGAATGCATACTGTGCAAATATTGAAGTGTGCGCAGCAAAGAGATGTGTAAGTAATTTAGGGGTAGTGTGTTAAAAGGATAGTTTATCCAGAGATTAAGATCGGTTGTCATTTACTCACCATCATGCCATGGCTTCCTTTCTTCTTTAAAACTCCAAGTAGTAATTTAGGAAACTGCTCTTCTCCTCCACGAAGAAACAAATGGGAAATGTCAAGCTGTAACAATGGGAAAAGAAATATTACATTTAAACTCATTTACAGTTTCAGTTTTAGTGCAATCAGTTACAAAATATACAACGGCTGCACAATATACTATATCATTTCAGCATCGATATCCCACTGTGTGCATATATATACAAAAAAAACTTGACTAGATACTATCAGACTTATTTTATTTGTACAAAGTGAAAAAGTCCTCAGAGCAAACGCCAATGCAACTAAACACTTTTTTCTTAACCACAAAGTTACCCAAAAGTCTATAATTTCCCTGTGTTTTTAAGGCCTGTGATTGTGTGAGCATTTCAAGCTGGTTTAAAGCATTCAGGCACAAGAATATATAATTGTAACTTTAAGAAAGATTCATTGTATTTATATACAGAGCATCCAGAAAGTATTCATAGCGCTTCACTTTTCTCACATTTTTTGTTACAGCCTTATTCCAAAATGAATTGAATTAATTTATTTCCTCAAAACTCTACACACAATACCCCATAATGACAATGTGAAAAAAGATTTTTTGAAATTGAACAAAGTATTTTTAAAAAAACAAAGTATTCACAGCCTTTGCTCAATACTTTGTTGATGAACCTTTGGTAGCAATTACAGCCTCAAGTTTTTTTTGAATATTATGCCACAAGCTTGGCACACCTGTCTTTGGGAATTTTTGCCCTTTCCTCTTTGCAGTACCTCTCAAGCTCTATCAGGTTGGATGAGAAGCGACGATGTACAGCTATTTACAAATCTCTCCAGAGATGTTCAATAGGATTTAGGTCTGGGCTCTGGCTGGGCCACTCAAGGACATTCACCAAGTTGTTGTAAAGCCACTCCATTGATATTTTGGTGGTGTGCTTTGGGTCATTGTCCTGCTAGAAGATGAACTGTCAACCCCAGTCTGAGGTCAAGAGCACTCTTATGTGTCACCTCCCTGACTAAGGCCATTCTCCCCTGATCACTCAGCTTAAATGTCCGGCCAGCTCTAGCATGAGACCTGGTGGTTTCAAACATTTTCCACTTACGGATGACGGAGGCCACTGTGCTCATTGAAACTCTCAAAGCAGCAGAAATTTTTCTGTAGCCTTCCCCTGACTTGTGCCTCGAGACAATCCTGTGTCGGAGGTCTACAAACAATTCCTTTGTCTTCATGCTTGGTTTGTGCTTTGACATGCACTGTCAGCACTGGGACCTTATTTAGACAGGTGTATGCCTTTTCAAATCATGTCCAGGTGAACTCCAATTAAGGATTTACAGTGGCTATTGCCCATGCGCACATTGCGATATCGATGCTGAAACGATATACTGTGCAGCCCTAACTCAGAGGCCATTAACATACAATATCTGACAAAGAAAATCAAAAAACACATAAAAGCAGCATTATTTCATACATTACCATTTCTACATTGGTTTTATTAAGCTCTTAAACTGTTGTCACACTGAATAGGTTGCAGAAATTTAGTTCGACTATGCGGGCTTGCTTCTTACACGCAAAAACCTAAAATCAAAACATCAAACAACTGAATTTAGAAAAAAAAAACAAATAAAATAAATTTTTTTATGGAACTCCATACTAGCCTTCTATATTTTGCATTTAGTAAGGATTTTAAAACTATTTGTAAAGGTAAAAATGAATCAATAATCTTACAAAACAACTGAATGATAAAACTGTCTATTCCTAAAATAATCCTGGAGGAAAACACATCATATATATTTCCACACTAAAAAGTAGTAATAATTTAGTACAATTTAGTATTAAAAAATTGTGTAAATACGGTTTTTGAACTTAAAACACACAATACACAGTTAAACTTGATTCAGCTTTGCCATGAAAAATACATATTACAACTGTCATTTTCAAAGTATATTAAAAAGTATTTCACACTGTTTTCATTAAATAAACAACATCCTTGGTCAGCAAAAAAATAATAATCCTACTAACCCCAAACAGTATTCATGTCACTACAACAATGAGCATGAATTAAACAACAAACAAATCTTAGCACACTTAGCAAAAAAGACAAAAGATAACAAAAATAAAAAAACAACATTAAATTTGATACTTCTGTAGGCCTTTCTTGAGTAAGCTGAATGTTTACTCAAAATAAAGTTACATTTGTAATTGAATTTATACATTTCACATAACTTAATTAACTAATTAAATCTAATTTAATCCTCCAAAGTAGATATATAAAGATAATTTACAAAACCAATGAAGAAATTTCAACGACAACATTTGTCTGCTTTTAATTACCAGCAGCCAAATATAGAACACTTTTACACAACTTGTTAGCATCTTAAAACCCATGAATAATAATAATGATCATCTGAAACTCCACCAAGGTCAATGGAGTCGATGTTATCTGCATAAACCTCATAGAGCCAAAATGTGCACATAATAATTTTTTTTACTGCACCTCACACATGGCCAAGTACGGCATCCTAAAAGTTTATATAGTGTTGTGCGCGGCAGATGAAGTGGCAGTGAAGCAGGCCTGTTTCTCTTCCTCAGTGCTGAACTAAAAGTGAACTCACTCTGCTATATATAAATACAGCTTTGCAGCCAATCAGTGGCGTGGCTCCGGGGCATCATCTTGCTGCGCTGACTTTCCCATTACGATAATGTGAATCTCTCGCTCAGCCTCATAATACTGGCAAGCGTGGATAAAATACTGTCTCCCCTCTGCTCCACGCCGGCCTGCTCCGCTCCTGCCACACACACTGAGAGACTGTCTGTGCATACTAATGAAACTGTGCTTCAGGGCCTCCAGACTGGCAGGATGGCTGGCAGGGCAATGAGTGCGTGATTCCTGTAGGGGGCGCAATACCAGCCTGATATGGTGAGCTCCGGGATGTGTTGTTGTGAGACGTGGGGGTGATATTATTTGATTAGTGCAAGACGTGTTGCTTTTGAGTGGTCTTAGAAGACTTTATATAGATTGCATTGAGAATTGAAATGTTTCTTAAATGTGTACTTTTTGGCCCATTTTCATCATCAAAACATTGTTAGTACAAAATTAATCTGCTTGAAAAACAAAACTGCATAATGATTTCATTGAAATCTGTTGTACTGGATTTCATGTTTTAAAATAACCCACAAAGTAGGCCTGCATGATACTGAAAATCGGACATTGTGATTATTTTGTTTTGCTGCAATATACAGTGCTCCGCATAATTGAGTACACCCCATTTTGAAATTGAATATTTTTATTCATTTCTCAGTGAATATGGGTAATATTTATTGGTGCATTTGATTTATTAAACAGATATATTTATTAAAATAACATTTTAGTCACAGAACATCTTTAGAAATGGAAAGATAAAACAATTAAATTCAAGCAAAATAAAAAGAATTTCAACAAAATTGTATATATTTTTGTCTCCCTTGATTTTTGCTATTTTTGAAAAATGTATTTCATATTTTTTCCTAACATAAATTTGGGCTACAAATTTTGAACCATTATTGCAAGATATTTTGATTAGCTCCAAATTTGGCTTCAGTACTGACTGAACTAATGTATGAGCACAAATATAATATTGTAAAGCATCCTATAGAAAATATTAATTTAAATGAGAGATTTGTGAGGGGTGTACTCAGATATGCTGAGCACTGTATGAATATAATTTCACCAAATGATCTGGGGTGCGTTTCCCAAACATTGACGTAACTTATGGCTGAGCTATCATAGTACAATGCATTGTTTGGGAAAAGAACGATGTAGTGATGAGTGTTTCCCAAAACCCGTAGTTGCTTTGTCGCAGATCCATCGTTTGAACCACGTTAGTAATAACGCAAAACGTCCATAATGACGCTCTAAACGGGGTGGTAACAACTTCTTTAGAAAAGAACCCCATAATTTATTTGTGTAAATTATACATGCAATTATACACGCATTTAAAAAAAATCCCATATTAGTTATGGTAAAAACATGCACTTGTTTTCCATATTTATTGAAAAATATGTAAATGGCACATATTATTATTATACATAATGGCACATTTATTATTAAGAACATTACATATTCTATTCTAAAACATAAAATCACTTACAAAAGCTAACATGCATTCTAATCTCATATATAAATCATATAAATAAACAAATAAATAAATAATGAGGCTGAAATGAAATTTTATATTTATTATTTATTAGGAAATGAAAAAATCCAACTTTAATAATAATATTAGTAATATTAATGATGATGATGATGATGATGACGTAGGATTGTGTTTATTTATTTTTTATTTTTTGAAAAGTCTACTGTCATATACAGTACAGATACTTAATAAATAACCTTAATAAAAGCATTAACGTTTGCTATGTATTTGTTTTCACAAGCTTTGAAGATGTAACGTAAATTCTGCTTTTAAATAATAGTCACCTATAGCTTTCATCATGAGCCACGGCTGAAATGACATCAATGTTTTCAAAGTGCACTACGAAGGCAACACAATTGTAAACATGAATATCGCTAAAACTGAACTGTAAAAATACTTTGAAAGCAAATTACACCTAAGAGAGATGACTTTAATGCTTTTTTTATATAATTCCAAGTTTAAATGTTAGAATGTTCTAAAAGAATAGGGCAAAGGGGGGATAACTGGGAATAGAACACAGCCAGGAACTATGTTTCCAACTACAGCTCTACAGGTGTAGCTGCAAGCATACAAGTTTGTGACGCAGTTTGTGAATGTTTGTTGGAACGATAGATTTGGGAAACGCCAAATCAACAAACTATGTTTGTAACGATGGAACGATGGAACGCATCCCTGAATAGCTTTATTTGGAAAGATTTCATTGATTTCGATTTACTGGGGTGATCAAGTCTTTTTTATGCAGTGCATCTGCATAAAACATAATGAATAACAAACAATATTTTTAACATAATTACGACAAAGCAAAACTAAAAGGGAAATAAACAGTGCTTTCTGTTTTTTCTGGGTAGTCCAGCAGTATTCAAATACAAAAAAAATATTACAGTCAAATGTAAAATTACATGGTCATCATTATATAAATAATAATATAAAAATTATAATTAATTAATTCTTTATCTTTTAGTTTATAATAAATAATCTAATCCTGCGATGTGACTATTGCAGATACAAACATTGTGATATTGATGCTCAATTGTAATATTGTTCAGCCCTACTACAAAGTTTTATACACATTAAATATATTATGGATATTTAGAAATATATATATATATGGTGAGTGTTTATATTTTCCATATTTCTTCTGTTTTATAGAAAGCTTCAAAAATATTGCTTGGTTCATTCTCTTCAATTTATTTAGTTAGATGTGTCTCTATTTCAACAATATTTAGATATTTGTACAGGCAAATAATATGAATTAGTAATCAAATATTTTATTAGTAGTAAATTAAACTGGAATAGATAAAAACAGTATTTAAAAGAAGCCCTAAGCCAATACCATCAGTTTGCTTGGGGTTTTTTTTATGCTAAACGTTCCAGTTTTAAATCATAACAATCCTAATTCATTATTTAAAAGATCAAATAAATTACCTGCATATTTGTCTCTTTCTTATTACATCATTAAAAAGACCTTTTACCATCAAAAGACTGCTAGTTGTCCTTTTCCTCCACTCATAATCTTTTCTAGAACAGTCTAACTAAAACAAATGTGTCTGCGACAGCAATGCTATGATTTACTAACTTCTTCTTCCCTAATAATTAAAGCAGATGCTGTAATTGATAATCTTCATGTCATGGTTAGCAGTATTATGCTAAATTCACAAGTACATTAAAACAACCTCACTTACTATTTAAAATATATCATCCAACTTATATGTTATTAAAAATAATACACTAAGACTTTAGAGGAGCTGTTAATCTACTAGTCCTGTTTTAACACAAAAACGAAACGTGAATGGCAATACAAATGTGTCTGTGGCTACAATATCACGATTTACTGACAATCAGATAATAAGTAATCTTCATGGTCAACATCAGCAGTTAGTTAGTTTAAAATCATAATCCTACCTTTTTATATATAATATATACAATATACAATATAAAACATTTGATCCTATCCTGGCATACATAATTATTTACTGTATATGTGAGTTGTAACAGGAAAAGCTGAGAGGTGCATTTCCTAAATCTGTTTTCACACAAATAAATGAGCCACAGCTTTCATTTTTCACCATAATATCTTACAGATATGTGAAGGCCTATACAAAATGTCTATGACGGCGATATTATGATTCCCTAACATCTTGTTTACTAACAGAAGATACAGTAATTGATCATATTCAATACCACAGTCATCGTTCAGGTTGCATTTGTGCTAAATATTTATGTAGTTTATTTAATCTAAATAGCACAAGAAAGGCACAGTTAATCTTCGTATATTAGCACATAAAAAAAAAACTCTTTTTTTCATTGTGTCCAAAATGGAAAAAAAAAAACACAAAAAAGTGCATCTGAGTAATGTCATTATTTACAACCACTTTCAAAAAATGTATTACATTTCCATTACAAATGTAAAATTACAATCATAGTTTTTATGATATGAAAATACATGATACGGATTACACTTGTTGCATATTTATTTAAATATCTTAAGATAAGTTGTTAATCTACCAATTATATCTTCCAAAAACATCATGATTTACCAACAAACATCTTGTATTAATCTACATTGCATGGTTTACCGGTACTATGTTAGTATCGTGATACTGTGGCTCCAAAATACTGGCGGTGCCGCTGTAGTTAAACGCTAGTATCGTCATTAATGGTCTATCTGCAATAAATAATGCTGCATGTGGGAAAGTCACTAAAATGCTCACACGTTTGTGTAGCCATAGACCATTTTATTTTAATAGTCTGTGGAGCCCTTTAAGGTTGTACGTTTTCTGATGTTTTCTGACGTTTCAAATTATTTTTGACCACCTCATATAGCCTAATTTTGTTGGAATAATGCTCATTTTATTTGGTATAATTAGTATCTTTATTTTAATGTATTTTTTGTTGGCTAGTTATCTACAAACAAACAAAATAAACAAAAGAATGGATACATTTCAGTTGAAGTGACGCACAAAAATAATATTTTTTCAGTAATAAGAGAATTATGAATTAAATTCAAGTAGGCCTATTATAACATGTAAAATATAGTATTATGAATTACAGTATCGCAATAATATTTGGTATTGTAATACTTCAGCTATAAATTAATGATATCGACAACCCTACTACACACTTTAAGATACTTCAGGAGCAGTTACTCTATTAAATCAATTCTAACACAATAAAAGAGCAGAAATCTTTTATTTTTTATATGAAACGATAATATAATATCTTATTATGAAAAAATAATATACTGTATCTTACAGAAATGAGCTATAATAAAAGTGTCTATGACTACAATATCATGATTTATTACCACTGTCAACAGTCAGATAACATTTTTCTTGAATTATAAAATAATGTTGCTAACATTTTATTACATAAAACTTTTTACATAAATTACATATTAATTTTACTAAACTGCTACAGAATCATTTATTGCAGATGTTAATCTACCATATCTGCTTCAACAAATTGAATTCTCCATAATATCTAAGAGTGTAATCATAATATTACAACACACTATCTGCTCACCTGTACCAACCCATTCACACTCATACACAGAGAGAGAGAGAGAGAGAGAGAGAGAGAGAGCGAGAGAGAGAGAGTCCAAACATACACACACACACACACTTTCTCTCTCTTCTGCAGTGGGGGTGGAGTTGAGCGACTTGTGGAGCATGAACAGAAAACATGAAGAGAGCGTTTTGATGGGGACACTCTGTTTGCCATTTCTAATTTGTAGGCGGGGGACGAGAATGGGGCGATCACAGCGTGATTCATATTAAAAGTCAATTGGCCTTCAAATTCCTCGGGTCCCCCAAAGTCACTACTGGTGAGAAGGAAATGAGTCTTAATGGAGTGGCAGTGCCACAATAAAATATCGGAAATTGAATCTGACCACAAAACTCAATGGTCCAGGCACAGCACCTGAACGACTGACCATTACAGATATGAGATTCTTTCTTTCTTTTCGGACCATTTTTTCCCTTATCTATTGTTTGGCTATAAGGACGTCCTTCGATTCTCTGAAAGTCCTTTAGTGTCCACCTTTTCCTCTCTCGCCAGAACATCGGAGCACTTAGCAGTAATCTGTTTCGGCCTCACTTTTAATTTCTCGCATGTCTGCCTGCGCTCGGAGTGCTGGGGTAACTGGGTAGGCAATACAAAGCAAAAGGCCATAAAACCCTCCTGCTGTGTGAGATATATTAACTTTAACCTCATGGTAATTACCAAAAACTATTTAAAACCAACTTTTCCATTTAGGCTACTTTCCGCTAGGTTACTCGTGACAACTGCCCACGTTTTAAATGACTACAAACTGACAGGATCAAGAAATCGCAAAAAGATTTATAAGTGGACATGCAAATGATCATGTTTAACTGCTATTAAAGTCTTGAAAATATGCTATCAAGTTCTGAGACGCTGTAAAAACACATCTATTAATCAACAGTTGTGTGACTGCCTATATAGTTTAACAGAAATTGTCTGTTTAATTGTGCTCTTGAATTGCATTATGGGACTTTGGGATCTCTGCTCTGGCAACTTTTAATGTTGAAAGTTTAATTGCAAAAACAGTTACTTTTATTTATATTTTAGTTTGAAAGAATATATCGTCTAAGTTGGTTATGTTAAACCATCTTCTTTATATCATGTAGATAGTTCATATTTTAACAGGTAAAAGGCCTTGTATTGATATTATTCTTTCAAAAAAAAAGACAGTGGCACATGTTTTTGGTGTATATTTTTAACCAAGTAAACTTTTATAGAGTTTTATAGAGTTATTAGTATTTCAAGATGAAAATTTACTAAATTAAAGCAACTATGGTTTATTTGATACATTCACATTTAGAAGATTTTGATAAAAAAAAAAATATAACAAGATACTCAGATTTGACTTTAGATTTAATTCATTGTTTACTGGATTTCTCCGGTTTCTTTTGGTCATGATGGCTTCTAAGCATGTTTTCATTTATCACAGTTACTTACTAATTGTTTCCCTGATTAAGTCAACCCATTCCTTGTTTAAAACATTTGACAAAACATTATGCGTTTTTGCCATCACTGTTCATTCCTGTTATGCTTTTCTTGATCCTGTGTGATGTTGTCTTCTTTGGATTAACAACTTTTATTTGTTTGTATTTTAAAAATATTTTGTTATAATTTATTATTATAATTTGGATTTTTGCATTCAGAAACCACACAGAAATGCCCAGTATGCCTAGATTTACTGGATTTTTTTTATGAGTTAAAATGAGTAAAGTGTTAAAATTTTTTTGAATTTAAAAAGGTGTGATAATTTTTTGTCCTATTTAAAATTTTTGTCATCATGCTGAACTTTGTTATTTATTTATTTTTTGTTTATTTTTTTACCATAAACCAGCTTCATAAGTGCTTCCACATGTTTTTGTTTATTTTTAGACAACGTCAATATTTCAGAAGAGCAAAGATTAAAAAAAAAAAATCTGTATTTGGTGTAATAACTATAATTTTCAATATGTATGTGTCACTTAAATACACTCACCGGCCACTTTATTAGGTACACCTGTCAACTGCTCTTTAATGCAAACTTCTAGGCTGGTGGTGCTGGTGTAATGGTGTGGGGGATATTTTCTTGGCACATGTTCATCCCTTTATGACCACAGCGTACCTTCTGATGGCTACTTCCAGCAGAAAACTGCATCATGTCATAAAGCGTGAATCATCTCAGACTGGTTTCTTAAACATGACAATGAGTCACTGTACTCAAATGGCCTCCACGGTCACCAGATCTCAATCCAATAGAGCACCTTTGGAATGTGGTGGAATGGGAGATTCGCATTATGGATGTGCAGTCGACAAATCTGCAGCAACTGCTTGATGCTATAATGTCAATATGGACCAAGTCTGTGAGTAATATTTCCAGTATCTTGTTGAATCTATGCCACGAAGGATTAAGGAGGTTCTAAAGGCAAAAGGGGGTCCAACACGGTACTAGTAACATGTACCTAATAAAGTGGCCGGTTTATATCATTAAGCAACAATATTGTGTGATTGAATTAAGTAGTGTCTTATTTTTTTCAACATAAACATTTCCTCACACTCCCATGTAATTCTTAAGTTCTATGATCTTTCCACTGTTCTGTTTTGCAGAAAATAAAAAGTTAAAATCCTGTCATGTTAAGCCATCTACAATAGCATATCAAAAATGGTCAGTACAGATCAGAACCAAACAACTCAAATGAATAACCTGAGCCTTGTCAAAATAAAATAAAAAAGAATAGAAAAAATTCCTTTAGAGAAAGGTGTCTAAACATGCCTAATCTTGACACACGCGCACACATTGCCCTCTTCAGGCCCGGCAGTGTAAGATGACCCGGCTCATTTGTCATCCTGGCTGGAGGAAATCCAAACAGCTCGATATCATGTTTAACTAATCAGACAAGAGAATCTATTTAATGACAGCCTTGAGACATGAGATAAATGTTAGCCACTCGCTCAGTCAATTCACACCGCCCGAACACTCAATCAGGATATAATCTACGATTCGGAACTAATAGCCAAAATATAGTGGCTTATTTTGTAAACACGGCACTCGTTTTACCGAGCTTGTTAAGCCCTCTCATTTTAAGTCTAAAATGACTTTGGCTTCCGCTTCACACGTGTAAAGAGAACTCGCCATCGTCTCTCTCTCCCCGTTCTCCCTCCGCCTTTCTCTTCTCTGTATTCATCTCCATGACAGATGCAGAGCGAGGCCTGAGGCTGCAGTTAAGAATATGTGATGCAGAGATTCTTTATTAACATTTCATTCCCATTCCCTACACGACATAAATTAGATGGGACGTTAAAGGCTGTCAGCTGTGGCGATCTGTCACAGAGCCTTGGCTCTGTCCGTCGGCTGTCCCCTGACTTCAGCGATGTCGAGCCGATAAGCTCATAGTCTTCACACAGCGCGGCCAACGAAACAAACAGCATTGCGGATCCAAACGAACTACAAACGAGCTCCAGTTCAGCACTTCTTCTGGACCCCGTTTGCAGATTTGGGCCCCTAACCTGTATGTGTGTGCGAGCTGTATTTCAGCATGATGATGGCACTGTTGTGACTCGATTATAAGTGTTATCTCTTCGCCGTGTGCTCTTGGTGAGAGATCTGAGATGTGTCTTATGGCTAGCTCGACGCTAATGTATTCATCATTAATCTTATCAGCGCTGCCTTTCCACATCATTTCAGGGCAGTAGCACGATTTTTATCTCTAATTTGATGGTAATGAACCCATCAGCATGGAGTGGTTGATGAATATGATGAAAAATGGCATTCATATTCACTTTGGACAAGCCACATCTTCTCACTTAAAAAAGTTGGGTTAATAATAACCCAACAGGTAACCCATAGATGGGTCAATTTGGCACCGACCTTCTGTTGGGTTATTGTAACCCAATCCATTGGGTTAATAAGGTTAACCCAACAATTTGGGTTATAAAAATAACTAATTTGTTGGGTTATTTTGCCAAAAAGTGGCTTAACCCCTAAATAATAATAAATTATTATTATTATTATTATTGTTATTATTATTATTATTATAGTAGTAGTCATCTTTATATGAAAATAAAAAAATACACCGCTTTTATTACATTGGCAAAGCTTTATTTAAATCCATGAATTTAGTGCCACATCTTTCACAATAACAAACGCCTGAGAGCAGTCTAGTTCATCCCCAAAAAGCAGGACAATAGGGTTCTGTCTCTGTTGCTCCTCCTCTAAGTACTGAACGAAATACAAGTATACACACATGAATTAAATAATGTCCAACATTTATTGTCATAAATGATGCACCTAGAAGTCGCAAATCAACAAATTCTTGTTTTGCCTCCTGGTATGAGGGCCGAACCATCTTGCTGCACAATCTGTATGGCAGTGAAGAAATGATAGCTGGCTGAGTTGTTAAAGCGACATCTCCAAAGCGGGATCTCCAAGGCTGTCTTTATATCAAACAGAAAAAAACACAATAAAACTCAAAACAAGACCCTCATATCACAGGTGAAATGCTATAAATTGGGATTAAAACAGAGCTGTTATGCAGGATTGTCTCACCAGATTAAATGTCTGCTTGAACTGGTAGATCCAAGGCTCTTCTTTTTTTGCAATACGAGAGGGTCCGCAGTGATGCATCTCCCCAAACTTCAAAAAGTTTCTTTGGTGTGTGGGTATAAAATACCTGTCCTGAGCAATCTAAAAATAAATAAACAAAAACAGCACTTAAATCCATGCCATGCAAACAGTACACTGGATTTATTGAAGGGATATTTTACACAAAAATGGAAATTCTGTCATCTGTAATTCACCCTCCCCTTGTTCTAAATCTCTCCTCAGATGAACACAAAACATGATATTTTAAACAATATTGGTAACTAAACCATTCTTGATCCACAGTGAAATTCCATAGCGTTTTTGTCTTCTGTTGAAGTCAGTGGGGACTATTAAGTTTTTCATTTGCTTTGTCCTTTAAAGTAATCCTTTTTGGTCAGCAGAAATAAATAAAAAAGAAATGAAAAAAAATCAATCAACAACTTGAGGGTGAGTAAATGATGAATACACCCAAAAATCAGGGAAACACCCATACACTACGGCCAATTTAGTTTATTAAATTTACCTATACTGCATGCGTTTGGACTGTGAGGGACATGCAAACTTCACACAGCAATGCCAACTGACCCAGCTCCAGGACATGATGGATTCGCCTCTGCTGCTAAATGAGGGTGTTTCAACGATTTTTGGGTGTATTCATCATTTACTAACCCTCAAGTTGTTGATTTATTTATTTTATTTCTGCTGACCACAAATGATAACTTAAAAGACAAAGCAAATCAAAAACTTGATCGTCCCCACTGACTTCAACAGAGGAAAAAATGCTGTGGAATTTCACACCAAGAATGGTTTAGTTATCTACTCCTCCATATACCAAATGATGCTCGCTCCAACCTTAAAACAGAAATTTTAATTTTTTAATTTTTAATTTGCAAATGTATGCCGGACCAAATAACAACAAAAATCATGTATTTACCCAGTTTAGCAATGGAGAAAAGATAACTGGAAGGCTGGAAGTGGTCATCTCCAGGGGTACCCTAAACAGATAAAGAGAAAAAAAAAAAAACTATAAAAATGTGCACTTTTAGCTGCAGAATTAGTCTTTTATGCGAGTTGTTAAGGTGCATCACAATTGCAAATTTGGTGGGCAAATAAGGTCCATTTTACATGGTCAATTGTGCACTGATGTTCATCAGTGTGCTTAATTCTCATGCTCAGAAACTTGCAAAAGAGTCAAACTCCTGATAACATTTTCTACTGAAATAACAGTCATAACGCAATAATTAATATAAATAGGTTAATGTCTGTAATATCTCAATTTGGTCAAATGTTCCAGGAGTGGAGTTCTGAAATTTCTGAACTGTGCTTAGACTCTAAATCAGTCATCTGTACTTACCAGTGGCCTCATGCCTGATACAGAGTTTAATACCAAATTCACACTGAAATAAGGCACAGAAACGCTTTTGAAAGAGACATTTGTGTCTGTACACACTACCAGTGCTGTTCAGAGAAGTATAAATGCATTTACAGAAGAATTACAAATGTATAATTTGATTTTAAGACATATGGTGATGTAAAGACACCTTTACAATATATGATACTGCTTAAGTGTGTGTATTGGTGCATTTTTACATCATGTAAATATTACAAAATACAGAGCTGTTGTTTTCTCACCTTTCTCAACAAGATTATCGAGGATTAAAGCTCGCTCGGTCCAGAGCAACCTACAATGAACAAACAAACAAAAAATAAAATTAACCACATATTAACATGAGCTGACAGACAACATTTATCAGTTGAGTGGTCACAGCATCACCTGAATTGAAAACTGGGCAAGGACAGTGTATGTTTAAGGGCTTTGTATTATTGTTTATTAGCATATATTACTACTATTATTATACAAAGCTAGCAGATGTTACAATTCTTATATGTATAATTTTTTAAGCTTATATTTAATTGCTGTATGACATATATAACCGATTAAACATTAATATTAGCATCTAACATTATCAGGGTTGTGGTTTCATCCCTGTAGGTTAGTATAAGATGTAGGGAAAATGCAATTTTCAGGGCCTTCAATATAGTACACACAAACAGTAATAATAACATTTAACTTTCAATAGATAATAATCAAGTACCTTGAAATGGATCATGAATCCTCTTCTGATAAAAGATGATGTAGCAAGCTTCTGCTCTGCTCGTCCAGGACAACTTTCTCACGTTGCGATCCATTCAGCGCCCTCTAGCGGCGAATAATAACCAATAATAATATAATGCTCAGATTCCGTACTTCTTGGGAAAACTAGCAACTTCCTGAACAAAATGTAGCACATATATGTGTCTATATTAGTATTTAATTGTTACAATATAGTTTCCTAGCGAAAGGACAGTGTTTTTAGACAACATAACATACCTTCAACAAGACTGGACGCGACTCCGGTTAGATGTCTCTGCTGGGTCCTAAAGACGAGAAATACTGCGGAATATCTCAAATACGTGTATCATTTCCTCCAAAACAACTGTAGAGATGAACACGGAGGTAGAGAAAGCGTTTTTATCCGCATATAGATCGGCTATGAAGCGCGCACGCTTGTATCATCAATAATTACGAGTCCAGGTGAAACAGATATAAAAAAAAACACGACACGAGGAGGCAATTTGATTAAAAAAATAACAATATTACGGCATTAGAGCTTGCATAAACTTTATAACGCAAGAGCAACATCACGTACGCATATTAATACAGCGGTTTTGTGTCAGATCAATCAGTTAACTGTTGAAATTTCAAAATTGTAACCCAACTGGTTGAGTTATTAAATAAATAACCCAATAAAAGGTTTAAAATAACCCAACAAAGCACCAAATATTTTTAACTCAACCATTGGGTTAAATAAATAACCCAACGTTTTTTAGAGTGTTCTTATCTCATTAGAAAAACTGATATTAGACTAACTCTTTATTTGTGAAAAATGTACATCAATCGTGTGAGGTCTCTTGCTGGTCTAAACACTTCCGAAAACTATTGAAACAAACAACGTGAACTAACAGAAAGCGCAGTTATTAAGGCATTTGTTCTGGGAATTTGCTCTGATGCTAATTCTACCCAATGGTCATTATAGTGGATGATGGGTTGTATATAATTTGTTATGATTTTGATAAATTCGGCTAAAGGGATTGGCTAAAGGTGGGCAATGTACATCGAAAGAAAAACTTAAATAGAAATGCAAAACTTGACATTGTTTCTTTTGACTAGCGTAGGGTCAATAAGACATGAATTAATTAATTAATTAATTAATAATAATAATAATAATAATAATAATAATAATAATAATAATAATAATAATAATACCTTATATTTATATAGCGCTTTTCTGGACACTCAAAAGCGCTTTACACATTTTTGGGGTGGATATCCTCAACCACCACCTGTGTGCAGCATTCACCTGGATGACGCGATGGCAGCCATATTGCGCCAGACCGCACACCAGCTGATTGGTGGAGTGGAGACGATAGGAGTGATAAAGCCAATTATGATATGGGGATGGTTAGGAGGCCAGTGGCCAAATTTGGCTAGGATGCTGGGGTTACACCCCTACTCTTTTTCAAAGGACATCCTGGGATTTTTAATGACCACAAAGAGTCAGAACCTCAGTTTAACGTTTCATTCGAAAGACGACGCTCACTGATCAGTATAGAGTCCCTATCAATATACTGGGGCGTTGGGACCCACACAGACCACAGGTTGAGCGCCCCCTGCTGATCTCACTTACACCCCTTCCATGATTACGTAATTATTCAGTAACATCACTAAAGTTTTTATAATGAACAGACTTCACTCCATTAATTAACTAAACTGAATCAACACTGAACTGAACAGAGCTGAAAAACTACTTAAAGGTGCAGTGTGTAAGTTTGACACCCAGTGGTTGTATCAAAACAAAAGTAAGCGCAGGTTGCCAGATTGAGGAGCGAGTCTGACTTAAGTCGTGTTCTAAATAAAAGCAACGGTACGCGATAGAGGGAATATTTTACATATTAAAAGAACTTGTTCTAACCTTCACCTCGAATTGATATATTAGAAACGGCTTCTACAGCAGTTGAACAACAGGATAAACTGTGATCACATGAGGTACACTTCATGTGCATTGTTCAGTGTTAAATGCTAACAATGTGAGTTTGAATACTATTTTACATGACATGTATGATCACATACTTAAAGCAGCAGCAGATAGTTCACCTCAGATCTTGACAATAAAATAAACCATTTGAAACTGAACTTTAGAACTGTGAAATAACGCAAACCAACACATATCAGTGATTCACATCTATATTTAATAATGTTAAAGAGGTTTAATATGTATTAATAAGATTATAAACCTTACCATTTTGTGAGTGTATATTCAGTGTTTCTGAATGGCTGTATTTAAATTTCTGTCATGTTTCATCTGGTGCAAACAGTTAAATTGCTGATCACTCCAAATCTCGTCACGTAACATGTTGTTAGGACATGGGGTTACAATGTAACCTGCTCACCTAATGTTTACACTCGTAATATTTATATTATTTGCTAATTAATAACCTTTCTGAATAAATGAATGAATGAATGAAATAGGCTGTTTTCCAAGGCTACCCGGGGTGCTGAAATATAATTGGCTAAACTGGCATTGGGCAGGTTAAAAGAACCAAAAATAAGACAGCCGAATATCTGACTTCAGCAATGTTTTTCAGATAAACAAGAATGTTCACTTGGCATGTTTCTTAAATATCTGCAAATATATTATGGTATTTTTATGCTTAAAAAGAGTCAAAAACTTTTTAAGCACCTTTAAGCAAGTAAATAGGAAGTGTAGCAATAGAGTGGTACAAGCACATCAAGTCCTTTTTTTTTAATTTGCTAAAATTTAACCAAGATCCCAAGTCGAGAGATATTGAGGCAATCTGCACTGTGACCTAATAGTGCGGTATCCCTGCCCACTAATATTGATCGGCAGGTGTGTGTTATGTCCTCAGTTTTTGAATGAGCTCAACTAGGCAGGATTTCTCAAGAAATTTAGATTAAAGGATGTATTTGTTCCAACCATCTGTGATCCAACTTCATCTCAAGAAGTAGTAGTAAGTGTTACACTTTGTATTTTTATAGGAATTTGCACAAACAGTCAAATATAAATAAACGTCCCAGTTACACAGTATAAGTGGCTAAAGCTAGCTATTGTCTTACAAGTCAGAGAGGTGCCATCCCATTAACTGTAATCGCACTTAATAATATTATAACTTATAATAATATTAATTCATTCATTTTCTTTTCAGCTTAGTCCCTTTATTAATCAGAGGTCACCACAGTGAAATGAATCGCCAATTTATCCAGCACATGTTTTACGCAGCGGATGCCCTTCCAGTTGCAACCCATCACTGGAAAACATCCATACACACGCATTCACACACATACACTACAGACAATTTAGCTTACCCAATTCACCGACAGCGCATGTCTTTGGAATTTTGGGGAAAACCCGAGCACCCGGAGGAAACCCACGCAAGCATGGGGAGAACATGCAAACTCCACACAGAAACGCCAACTGGCCTAGCTGGGGCTTGAATCAGCGACCGTCTTGCTGTGAGGCAATTGTGCTACCCACTGCGCCACCGTGCTGCCCTATAATAATATTATAAACTTATAATATATATAATATTTTCAATATTTTTATTTTAAGGAAGAAAAGCCACAAATGTGAAACAAGCTGCATAAATGAGGATGCATCAAACATAATAGGGGTCTTGGTTTCTGGACTGGATTGAATAATGTTTAGTTTGTACAATAGCTATAATAGAACTTCATATGATAGCATATATATATATATATACATATATATATATATATATATATATATACATACATATATATATATATATATATACATACATATATATATATATATATATACATATATATATATATATATACATATATATATATATATATATATATATATATATATATATATATATATATATATATATATATATATATATATATACAGATATATATATATATATATATATATATATATATATATATATATATATACATATATATATATATATATATATATATACATATATATATATATATATATACATATATATATATATATATATATATACATATATATATATATATATATATATATATATATATATATATATATATATATATACATATATATATATATATACATATATATATATATATATATATATATATATATATATATATATATATATATATATATATATATATATATATATACATATATACATATATATACATATATATACAGATATATATATATATATATACATATATATATATATATATATATATATATATATATATATATACATATATATATATATATATACATATATATATATATATATATATACATATATATACATATATATATATATATATATACATATATATACATATATATATATATACATATATATACATATATATATATATATATATATATATATATATACATATATATATATATATATATATATACATATATATATATATATTATATATATATGTATATGTATATGTATATATATATATATACATATACATATATATATATATATACATATACATATATATATATACATATACATATATATATATATATATACATATACATATATATATATATATATACATATATATATATATATATATATACATATATATATATATATATATACATATATATATATATATATATATATATATATATATATATATATATATATATATATATATATATATATATATATATATATATATATATATATATATATACATATATATATATATATATATATATATGTATATACATATATATATATATATATATGTATATACATATATATATATATATATATGTATATACATATACATATATATATATATATATATATATATATATATATATATATATATATATATATATATATATATATATATATATATATATATATGTATATATATATATATATATGTATATATGTATATATATACTTGTTTGGTGGGCACATTTGCCAACATCACATTTGTATATGTACAGCTCAACATGTTAAATGTGTGTGTGTGGGATGTTTATTTATAGTGCACAGCAAACAGTATTTGGGTGTGGCTCATTCATTGTTGCAGAAAGGCTGAATAAACAGCTACATCAAATAACCATTCCTGGTTCAGTCCTAACTTTAGTATTTGTGACAGGGTCTCTGCTTAATCATTATCTGAGTCGCTGTCAGTGATTGTGCTGCGTTTATCCTAAGCAAACATGCCCAAACACCACCCTACTCCGAGTACAGGGCAGGGAAAACCAGATTATTTACTTTTTAAAAAGTGCTTGTTTTTCCTCTGACCCCTAAAATAAATTTTTTTAAGGGTATAATAAATAATATAAAGCAGGGGTGTCAAACTCAGTTCCTGGAGGGCCACAGCCCACAGTGTTTATTTCCAAACCTGCTTTATGTTTTAAACAAGCTTGAAAGACTCAATTGGTTTGATCAGGTGTGTTTAATTAGGGTGAAAGAAGAACAGTGCAGAGTTGTGGCCCTTCAGGAAGCTTTGACACCTGTGATCTAAAGGGTATTTTGAGAGGAAACTTCACAGACACATTCTGGGGACACCAAAGACTTATATTAAATCTTGTAAAAAAAAAAAAAAAGTAGCGTAAAAGATGCCATTTAATATAATTTTGTCTAATTTTTAAAAAATTGCATCATTGATTTTATATCTTTCCTATTTGTTACGTGTCCAACAGGTTCATTTTTACAAGTCTCTGGTGTCCCCAGAATGTGTCTGCGGTTTCAGCTCAAAATACCTCCTGGATCATTTATTTTACCATACTGTAAATACTAGTGCACTGTAAAAAATAAATCTGTAAAATTTATGGTAAAAAAAACGGCAGCTGTCGTTGCCAGTACTTTACCGTTAAAACTACGGTACAAACCGTAAAAATATTTTCTCAGTTTTACAGTAAACTACCGTATTTCATTAATTTATAGATGTAATATGTCTGCATTTTCAACTAATAACATCTACCCATCTTTTATTACACAGTTAGACACGTTAGCGCCACCATATGCAGGTGGTGAAGAGAAAGTTACATAATGAAGCAAAGCTCATCACAAACAACTTTTCCCACAAGCAAAAAAGTGTATAAGTTTATAGAAGGTGCTCAGTGTCATTCACACAGCTACTAAACACCAGTATGGTAACACGTATAAAATTAAAGTCATGAAATAAACATTGTTTATCAACATTAGATGTAACATAAATCTCTAATGTACATAAACAAAACCCAACTAAAAAGATCCATAGTAATGTCAACAAAAAGCATAAAAAGTGATGTGCCATGCAGGGAATTCTGGGAAAGTCAATTTACGGTTATTCGCCGTATATATTAAGGAAACATACTGTTAACCAGGTTACAGATTTGTACTGTAGCATTTTTACAGTTTTTTACTATTGAAATCACAGCCATTTTTTACAGTGTGGGTGTCTCCTCAAAATGCAAGTGATTCGCTGTTCCTCTCCCCATTACAGAAGAGGAAGGTGTCTTTGCAACTTGTGCTTTGAGTATTCTGGTAACAACAAACAAAACATTTGCACACAATTTGAACCTTTTCAGTTTAAATTCCTGATATATATAGTTTAAGTCAGAATTATTAAATATATCCCAAATGATGTTTAACAGAGCAAGTGAATTTTCACAGTATGTCTGATATTTTTTCTTCTGGAGAAAGTCTTATTTGTTTTATTTCGACTAGAATAAAAGCAGTTTTTCATTTTTCAAATGTTATTTTAAGGTCAAAATTATTAGCCCCTTTAAGCTATTTTTATTTTTGATAGTCTACAGATCAAACCATCATTATACAATAACTTGCCTAATTACCCTAACCTGCCTAGTTAACCTAATTAACCTAGTTAAGCCTTTAAATGTCACTTTAAGCTGTATAGAAGTGTCTTGAAAAATATCTAGTCAAATATTATTTACTGTCATCACAGCAAAGATAAAATAAATCAGTTATTAGAAATTAGTTTTAAAAACTATTATGTTAAGAAATGTGTTGAAAAAAATCTTCTCTCCGTTAAACAGAAATTGGAGCAAAAAATAAAAAGGGAGGGTAATAATTCTGACTTCAACTGTATACTGTAGTTCTCTTGAGTACACGGACACAAATCATGCTCACAGAATCCCGGCTGTCTGATGGCATACTGCATGAGGATAAAACTAAATTCTTGTTTACATCAGCTGTCAAATACACACAAATGTAAAAAAAGAGCATAAACACAATGCTGTTTATGTCTGTAAATGTCAATCACACTCACTTTCATTCGGCTTAGTCTCTGCTTTATCAGAGGTTGCCACAGCAGAATGAACCGGCAATTAGTCTGGCATATGTATTACGTGCAGATGCATTAACTCATGAACCATCAGTGCTAAGAACCATCCACACATTCTTCCATTCACAGATTACGGCCAATTTAGTTTATCCAATTCCCCTATACTGCATGTTATGGGACTGTGGGGGAAACCGGAGCACCCGGAGGAGAAACATGCAAACTCCAAACAGAAAGACCTCCTGGTCCAGCCAGGACTTGAACCAGCAACCTACTTGCTGTTAGGCAACGGTGCTAACCACTGAGCTAAAGTGCTGCTGAGAATGTCAATAGTTGGTGGGGGAATAACAATCACATGTGTATTAGTATTAGATCTGTGAAACTGTGAGTCTTCTGGAACATTGGCAACACATTGACAAACACAACTCAACCAGGTCTCACTTCCTTGGGTCTTTCTTAGATGGGAATTTTGGAATTTGGGATACTGCAAAATGTTTGTTCCCAAGAAAAAAAACTTAGGGCTATGATAATGGTGTCTGAGGTAGTTAAGAAACAATGCTTACTGATAAAGAGAATAACTACCTTTGGAATAGATCAGATGTCATCAACCCTACTCCTAGGGGTCCCACTGTCCTATAATCAGCTTGCCTATTTTAATATATCCTGAAAAGCTTGATTAGCTGCTTCATGTGTGTTTAATTATGGCTGAAGCTATACTCGGCTGGCGAGATGTTGGTGAGCCTCCAGGAGCAGGGTTGAAGATTTTTGGTGTAGAAGACATTGGGTGCAATCTCAATCAGCAGCCTAGCTCCCGCATTCATCAGTAGGTCGTGTGCATAGATTTGGGCACTGGTAAGGACAGTGATGAGCTTGGTTTACTACACATTGGGACACACGAAGTGTGACATGAGAATCTTTTCATTGAATAACATCAAAACTGGGATTTATAAACAACAGCAGAACTAATAATGAAGCTGAAGAGGCATTTTCTTGGCACCACAAAAGCATGGAATACAACCTTACAAAAGCATTTTGCATTAGATGGGAATCAGTAAAAACAGTCATCAGTAACATACTCTTAAGTCCAGCATTTGTGCTGTAAAGTGAGGCATGTGAATAACGGCGATAAGAAAACAATTCTTAGGGAATAATAATAAATGGATGAATAATGGAAATTGCATGTAAACAGGATAAAGAGCTTTGCTCCAGACATGTAAATGTTATATTGCGATTAAGCCCTTACTCTGATTTTTTGGAAATAATTTGTGCACATGTAAATAGTCATTGTACTGCTCTGTAAGTCAATAGATGTTCATCAAAGGTGGCTGGTAGAGTATAAAGGATAATATGATACCCCTTTTTAATACTGCAAGGCTGCTTGAAACTTGTGCTATTAAAATCCAGACTAGACCTGTTGCTAGTTTGTGGATTTCGAGTCTGGAACAACAGACCATGTCACCAACTAACACAATGTCAACAATCATGAATACCCTGAATTATAATGTTTCATCTCTGAGATTAATACGCAACAAATTTGCCTTTGGGAAGCATTTCAGTGTGATACTGACTGTAGATGGAAGACTCAATACGGTGCCGTTTTGTGGGGGTGATTGTAGGACTGCACAATATATCGTTTCAGCATCGATGTTGCAACGTGATCATTCTCAATAGTCACATCACATGATGTGAAATGCTATATCTGTATTATAATGTATCATTTGCATGTGATTTTAAAAGCATCCGGGCATAAGAACGTTTGTACCGTTTGTAACTTTAATAATGATTAATTTTATTGTATTATTAGAATTTTTATTATTCCCTTACAGTACCTGAATACTGTTAAGGGGTCACACACCAGAAGTGCCACTGCATAGCGCCACGCAGCGCCATGCAGCGCCATACATTTCAGAATTCTAAACATAGAATTCTATCAGGGTAAACACACCGGTGCCACAAGTCGGCGGGTGTCCGCAACACCCAGCCACGACTCAGGACACTGTTCATTTCTCTGCCACGGCACAGAGCGCCATCAGATTAGTTTTATGTTAAATATCATGCGAATGTGCACGTCTGGTGTGTGATACTTTTAACTGTCATGTGCGCGCCGTGTTGCAGCGCCGAGCGGCGCTTCCGGTGTGCGATCTGCTTTAGACTCAGAAAACAATAAAACACTTTTGTTTTAATAAAACTTTTTCTTTAGTGCATTATTATTTGTTTTTTAAATTCTTTATTAGATTTTTTTTGCTGATACACTACCCTACGGAATCATACCTTTCGATCTAAAATGAATAATTCTTTCCAAACAGAGGTATTGCAATATATATTGCAGAATAAGAAAATATCGCAATGTTAGATTTTTCCAATATCGCGCAGACAGGTGATTCGGAGAGCAGGTCAAACCAGACATCTCTAAGCAGGAAAACAGCTTTAATTGAAGACAATTATTAAAGATTGCAATTTTTACATTTTTCAAATTTAAGTCTTATTGATTTAGATTATATTGGTTATAATCTAAATAAAAGACTACACTTTTGAGTACACAATAAAATCTCTTTAAAAGGATAGTTCGACCAGCAAATAAAATTGTCACCACATGCCTTCCACTAGTTCCAAACCTATATGAGTTTCTTTTTTTCTTGGACACAAAAAGAAGATATTTCAAAGAATGTTTGTCACCACACAGTTTTCAACAAACACTGACTTCCATAGTGTTTTTGTCAGCTATGGAAGTCAATAACTAAAATCAACTATCAAATGTGTCTTAAAACTAAATAAATTATTATGAGTTTTGGCTGTTTATTTACATGACAGCAGGGTTTTGGTGGGCTGAAAATGCAAAAATGGGTTTCAAAGTGTCCATTTTTGAAAACAATACCAACCATCATCGTTTCTGTGTAAACATGATTTCAAGGGCTCACACTTAGCTGATGATTGATAATAAAGCGTGTTTGGCATGCTGTTCTGGGAGAGAGCCCTGAGCTCAGAATATCCATGAGCCCGTGGCTCCCTCCCTTTTGAAGGACGAGAGGAGAGTTTGAGCTCAGATGGGTCTTGAGAACTCCCCTACTTGTGAACTGTTGAGACATATCTGACTAAAAGTTGCTTGAGGATGCTATTTGAAGTAGTCAATTTACTTATGGTGTATGTTTTTTGGACGGTGGGAGGAAACCGGAAAACCCGGAGAAAACCCAAGCAAAATACGGGGAGAATATGCAAACTCAGCACAGAAACGCCGAACCAGCGGCGTTCTTGCTGTGAGACAACAGTCCTACCCACTGTGCCACCGTGCCGCCCTATCAGAGAAGGGGAGGAGCAGGGGAGGAGGGGGGTATTCTTCAAGATGAAGATGACTGGAGTAGAAAGCTCAGGTAATTTATAGTGTGTCAGTATTCAGCTGATTGATGCAAATATGCGGAGCTAATGTGGTCCCAGCTGTGTTCAATCATAAGCACGTGATGCTCTCGAAATTAGTTTATAAATAAACTGAAAATGGTGACATCATGTACATGCATATTACAGACTTTTTTTTAACGATCTAGGTGCAATGACAAAAGTGCATGGCGCAAAAGCATTAAGGGCATGTTCGAATCTACTTTTGATATTTTTATTACAGAAAAATACGCTCTACGCCCTGGCGCATGGTCTAACAGGGTTGTGCTTATTCTCTTAATGAGTTATGGGTGTGTTTTGAGCATAACGTGCATTAAATCAATCAAGGTCTCATCTCACATTCCCTTTAAGAGTCAGTTGTGTCACGCCATGGCACATTTGCTATTTACATGGCAGACTTTATAAGTGGAAAAACTGAACACTTCACTAGCGAGAAAACAGTTAAACATCATCTGCAGCACGAAGATAAAGAACGAGCCTCCTCCATTCGGCCTCCTTACTTTCTCTTTACTTTACTCGTTTACTTTTCGTGGATTCTGATTCTGATAAAGCTCTGATAAAGAAACAGTGTTATATGCACTCCACTGAAGACATCCATTAGCTTACATGTTTAATTACGTTTGTTAAGCGCAAACATTTGTTTCAAAACTATTTCTAAATTCAGTTCTAATTTCCAGCAAATGAATAAATGAACAATAATAACAAAGTGTGGTCAAAAACTTTATTTTATAAAAGTTATATCCAAACACACGTCCTA
Source organism: Danio aesculapii (assembly GCF_903798145.1). Taxonomy (NCBI): domain Eukaryota; kingdom Metazoa; phylum Chordata; class Actinopteri; order Cypriniformes; family Danionidae; genus Danio; species Danio aesculapii. The sequence continues at coordinate 24,920,427 of NC_079447.1, read as the reverse complement.
TTCATACGCCCAATATAGTGATGCATACATCTCTAAAACCCGACAGGTGGACAAAACTTGTTTTTATTCAAACAAGTATAAAAATGCATATAATAAATAATACTGCTAATATTAATAACATTATACAAATGAAAATTGTCAAGAATAAACTGAAAAACCACCCCGACATGAAGAAGGCATGGAGTTAGTGGTTTTTATATTTATGTAGAAATACAAATTTTTGTAACATTTTAATCCCTTATTTTTTTCAGAGTAAAGATATTTGTGTATTGCTGTACATTCTGTGTGTATTGACCTGCATGGGCGCATAACTAACATGCTCTGTGCTGGCCTTTAGTGGAGCAATCTATTTTAGTTCCTCAAAATACCAACGCGCCAACAATGCTCCATAACACACCTCCTTTTTAGACCGCATTACCCATGAGTCCACAATGTGGCGCAAATGGATTTGCTATTTAAACAACGTGGCACAAAACATGAAGATTAGGGTTGCGCTGGTCTGAAAATAGCATCAAATCGCGCCAAACAGTCTTGCACCTTATTGCATCGGGTGTATGATTGGGCCCTACATGTTCGGTCAACCAAAACAACAATGATGAACTGCAGAACCATTTGTGTACATGCTTCACAAAGTCACATCAACAACTACTGGGATTGCTTTGACTAAATTGCCATTCACATGTGGTGTTTTCAAAAATTCAAAGTACATAGTTGTCATGTAATTGCACCCTTACAAGCAGTTTAAAAGAACAGTTGTTTCTGACCGGGATCACAAATTAGGTAAAGAACTTTAAGCTTTTTAAAAATGTGACTTCTACACACCCTGGTTTAGTTTAATTTATTTTTCCAAAGTCACCCTGACTTCAGTTGCTTGCCCCAGGATGGCATCCTAGTAATGCCACTATGAAAGGTAGCTGACCTTAGTTTTCTCAGTGCTTTTGAGTGTTATCCTAGCAGGCATTGTTGTGAGGTGTGTGTGTGTTTTAATTGATAGCTCAATGGTACACACAATAGATGAAATGTCAGCGCTGAGAGGGCCAGCACTGCCCCGGGGTCTCCACGGACTCCCCTTTCCCTCAGATAGGAACACAAATTGGATATGAGGTTTGATCGCCCAGTCTAAATGTTACGTTCCTATATTTTACACATGGACAGAAAAGGAGGAGGGGGGGGGTACTTTGTGTGACTATAAATGACATATGTTTGTCACCTTTAAATGAAATGACCTATTTGGTGGAAACAGCTATAAGCCTACTTGTGCTCTTTCAGGAGAGGAGGACTGCAATATGTCGTAAAAAGATTGGCTTTTCTTTCCGTCCCGGCAAAACACAGAAACACCCTCAGGGTATGTCATTTCCCTCTCCGGGAAGGTTAACATAAAGCTTGCGACTCAAAAGAGTTACCCAAGCAAAAGTAATGCGACTATAAATAAAATAAAAAAAACATCCACACAAAAGTAAACAACAAAAAGCTCTTTGTGCGGCACTAACAGTAGTGGTCCGCTGCTAAATGGACGATGATTTTGCCATCCTGTAACCCTTATTGAGCTCTGGAAGTCTTACAAGGACTGCTCACACACTGCCCATATTAGCGAGTTAACTACTGTATGGTTTGCTTCCCTGCTGGTTCTTGAGTGGCGAGCGCTGATGAGCTCTTTGTCGCCGGCGCCTTTCTAAAGAGGAGAGGCAGCCACTTCTGTCGAGTTGACTAGATGCCAGGCCTTCCAGTTTGGCCCGATCCCTCAAGCATGAGCCTCACATATTCAAGCTGTTTCAACAGCCTGTCAGCTAATGGGATTTGGGAGAGGTACATTAAGCCTGTATGAATCTGTGAGGGAGAGCAGGACTCTGGATGCTCATATTGCTGTGCCATATTAAAGGGCTGGAAAAGTGCTTTCCTGCTCCGTGTCTTCCTGTTAAATGTCAGGCCACATATGCTAGGAGAGAAGTAGCGATGGCTCCGATATGTCATGCTAATGCTGCACTAAACCCACCGAAACCTTGATTCGTCCAATCATCCCTAGGGGTGACGATTTGTTCAGCATGTTGGATTTAGTTTCTGTGTAGTGGCCTGATGTAGGGAGGACACTTCAGAGGATGTGTTGACACAGTAGATTGAAATGGGGACTGCAAAATGCTGACAGTCGCCCCAGATGAAAATAGTGAGGAATGCAGATGGTATTTGATATTTCATGGCAGATGTAGATAATAAACTAATATTTAAAAAATAGCTGATAAAAGAGAAAAACTGTAATTTAAATGTAATGATAGATTTAAAAGCACAGCTGTAAGACATTAAATAATAATAATAAATATGAAAATACCTAGTAAATTTGTAAGCACAAAAGAAAAAAAAAATAATAAACACTTATAATAACTTTAAATAAATAAATCTAAACAATATGTATTTATAATACATATATATATTATATATATATATATATATCCTACAGTTGAAGTCAGAATTATTAGCCACCCTTCTATTTTTTTTTTTCTATTTTAAGGAAATTTTCACAGTATGTCTCATATTATTTTTTTTTCTGGACAAAGTCTTATTTGTTTTATTTTGGCTAGAATAAAATTAGCTTTTTAATTTTTTACAATCCATTTTAAGGTCAAAATTATTAGCCCCTTTAAGCAAATTTTTTTTTGACTGTCTACAGAACAAACTATTATTATACAGTAACTTGCCTAATTACCCTTACCTGCCAAGTTAAGCTAATTAACCTAGTTAAGCCTTTAAATGTCACATTAAGCTGTATAGAAGTGTCTTGAAAAATATCTAGTCAAATATTATTTACTGTCATCATGGCAAAAATAAAATAAATCAGAATATATTCATTCATTCATTCATTCATTTTCTTTTCAGCTTAGTCCCTTAATCTGGGGTCCCCAAGGCGGAATGAACGCCATCTTATCCAGCATATGTTTTACCAGCGGATGCCCTTCCAGCTGCAACCCATCACTGGGAGACACCCATACAGTCTCATTCACACACATACACTATGGACAATTTTAGCATACCCAATTCACCTGTACCGCATGTCTTTGGACTGTGGGGGAAACTGGCTCACCTGGAGGGAATCATGCAAACTCCACACAGAAATGCCAACTGACCCAGCCGAGGCTAGAAGCAGCGACCTTCTTGCTGCGAGGCGAATTACTGGCCCCCCTGTTTATTTTTTTCCAATTTCTGTTTAATGGAGAGAAGAATTTTTCAACACATTTCTAAACATAATAGTTTTAATAACTCATCTGTAATCACTGATTTATTTTATCTTTGCTGTGATGACAGTAAATAATATTTGACTAGATATTTTTCAAGACACTTCTATACAGCTTAGTGACATTTAAAGGCTAATTAGGTTAATTAGGTTAACTAGGCAGGTTAGGGTAATAAGTCAAGTTATAGTATAACAATGGTTTGTTCTGTAGACTATTGAAAAAAATATAGCTTAAAGGGGCTAATAATTTTGAAAAACTGCTTTTATTCTAGCCGAAATAAAACAAATAAGACTTGCTCCAAAAGAAAAGATATTATCAGACATACTGTGAAATTTTTTTGCTCTGTTAAACATTATTTGGGAAATATTTAAAAAAGAAAAAAAAAGTCAAAGGGGGGCTAATAATTCTGACTTCAACTGTATATATATTTAAGTTAAACTAATAATACAAAATACAAAAGAGTAGGTAAAACAAGAAATATGAAACTAGACAATCATTCCATAAATATAAAAAAACAATCATAAAACAAACTATAAAACATACAAAGTAGAACAAATACAAACAATAAAGAAAAAAAAGCCAAGACAACAGATACTACTACTACAAATAATAAAAATATTCATAATAATCATAATCATAATAATAACAATAATAAGTGAACAAACAAAAAATAAATCATAATAAATAAAAATTATAAGTGAATAAGTAAATAAACATAAAACAATAACAAATATAAAATTAATTTAAAGAAATAAAAAATAAGATAAGAAAAAAAATTGCATAAGGAAAAGTTATTTATATAAACAAACAAACAACAGTAAATATAATAGCTAAACAAAAACCATCGATACAGTGTTTTACAAATAAATATTATTAAATACTAATTATAACATTTAATCATATTGTGTTCGAAAACCTAAAGGTCTAGAACTGCATGCATTCTAGCTTGAAGTGCACAATTCACATACAGTTCTGTCATTTACAGGATTATGAAATGTATTAGGCGAGAACCTATGGTATTTATTAATGAGCACAATAAAGCAAAGTGCCAAGCTGTGATTTGCTAAAGGATTGTCCGGACAGCAGTATGAGTGGCATAATAAAGGCCATTTCTCCAGCTGGGTATAAAATAAGAAAAATACATCACCCACATCCCACCCAAGCAGCACGACACCTGAAAGCCGCCCACTTCCTGCCGCAAATGCAAAGATGGCAGAAGAAGGGGTGATAAATTTCCGCAGCGCCTTGAATGCTATAGACTAATCTGTGCGAGCAATCACAGGAATAATTGATAAACCAGATAAGATTTAATGTTCCTGGTCGTCGCAGTGGGACGGGGGAACCTCTGACACTTTGACGTGTACGGTGTGTGTGTGTTTGCGTGACTGATGGATCCGCGTTTGGGCGAATGACAGCGGTGGTGCTAAAGCGAGCTGTTTAATTAACCCTACGGCGAGCGGCTTGTCACAAGCGCCCATTTCTTCCTGACGGAGACCTCAGCAGATCTAAAGGGAACGGCAGGGATGAAGAAGAGGAGGAGGGGGGAATAGTAATAATGTGGATCCGCGGAGCAAGATTGCTTTTTTTATTCTATTTTATGGGTCAGTGATCTGCATTCATTACAGCGACGTGAAGACATTCAGTCGCAAGACTAATGCCTCCTTCCTCTGGACTGAGAGTCGTTTGGAGATTAATACGCGACACATTAATAGTGTGACGTCTTAATCAAGGTGGATTCTAAATCGTAAATAAACACGAGGAGCTTTCATTTAGCGAGATTCACACAATCCTTACTATTTTTTTTCTCCCCCAATCGAATTATAATCAATTAAAAGCATGATTGTTCCTTCAGTGTTGATCTATTCCTCTCCTGGCACTTCAATAAAGCGGACACTTAGTCAAGCACCAGCAAAGCGCCTGTGATTTTAAGCACAAGACAGTGAAGAGGGAGATTAGCTCTGGGAAAGTTCAAGCAGAAACCTTAAATCAAGGTTGAGTTTAACCCCCATTCGTCTTGCATATTGATGGCCACATTCCCTCCTCCTCCTCCTCTTGTCTTCCATTGGGATAATGCATTCTCCGGCCTGGAATTCTATCAGAGCGGTCTGCTTCGTCAGTTAAATCAATAGGCAGCGTATGGCGGCAGGTCAGCAGTCACGTTCTGCACTGCGTCTTCAGGCAGCCGGCTGATGGTTGGAGTGTAGGAAATTTGCTTAAAGCCCACACCAATTAACTTCAGGATGATGAATGCTATGGGTGGGCTGGGGAGGACCGAAGGGGTTCTGCCTCTTTTTTGTGTGAGTGTGTGCGAAAAAAGTCTCAGCTGCTTTGGTGAAGAATGGGGAGAAGTAGTGGGAGGGGTTACTTTGGGGTCCAGGTCGACCCACCCCCTAATGATTATGTCAATCTGTGTAAGTGAGCCAACATTGGAGCTGTCAGGACATAATCAGTCAAAGCTGGATTTGTAAAAGGCGCACAAGGCTGGGCACAAGGCATTTGCATGGGGAATTGGCCTAATCTGTGGAGAGGCGGCGGCGCAGGGGTCAGACTCTTTTGTTGGGGGTGACAGTGAGGCCTGTTGAAATGAAGTGAGCAGCGTGTGTCTCCTCGTCACATCTAGTTCATAAAGAGAGCCCCGATCTGCTAGAAGGCGGATGCCAAACAATAGTGAGAAATCAGCACCAGGTTTTCGCAATATGGAGGCTATTGATCAAGCCCTTCAAAAGGAAGGAACACTTCATAAAACACGTCGTTTCCAGCTTTAAAAAGAACAACAAAAACCCCTTGAGGACTGAATGATTGCTGTTTACGAACCATTAGGAATTTGACTATTCCTGAACAATTTTAAACCTATTTGAGAAACTATCAAGTCTTTAACTCTACAATATATAAAAAAGGGATAAAAATAAATAATAATAATAATAATAACAATACATTTCTTTTATGTTATTTTCTATGTAAATAAAAATTAATCTATTGAAATCTGGATATTTATAAAAAAATCTGTTTGAATCAAAACCAACAGCACGGACACTTTAAAAACAAATAGTTAATAGTTACTTAAATCAGCAATACATAATCTTATAATGAAGGTATAAACTAATAAATAAAAAACTAAAAACTAAAAAACTAAATCTAGAGTAAGGAAATAAACTAACAAGAAAATAGCAAAACATATAAAAGTAAATAGATATAATAATTGTCACATTTATAATATAATATAATATAATATAATATAATATAATATAATATAATATAATATAATATAATATAATATAATATAATATAATATAATATAATATTCATTCAATTTCTTTTTTTGGCTTAATCAGGGGTCGGCACAGTGGAATGAACCACCAACTTATCCAGCACGTTTTATGCAGTGGATGCCCTATCAGCTGCAACCTATCACTGGGAAACACCCATATACTCTCGTTCACACACAAACACTACGGACAATTTAGCTTACCAAATTCACCTATAGCACATGTCTTCGAACTTGTGGGGGAAACCTGAGCACCTAGAGTGAACCTACGCCAACACGGGGAGAACATGCAAACTCCACACAGAAATGCCAACTGACCCAGTCGGGGCTCGAACCAGCGACCTTCTTGATGTGAGGTGACAACACTGCCCACTGCGCCACCGCGCCGCTCCTAATATAATATAATATTATAAATAGTTGATCAAACCAAAATAAATAGTTAGTAAATTATTATTTGTTTTTAAATAGATTAAAAGTTCTTATGTACAATTTACATCTGCAGTCAAAAGTTATATTTTTATAAAGGGTTAGAATTAATCATCTTTATACAGCATGGATACAATAAGCTTTCGATTAATTTAAAGACCATTATAAAATTACTTTTTTACTTTGTTCTTTACTAGTATTAGTAATATTAAATAACATTTTTGTAAATTCACTAGGAAAAATAGTAAAATATATATAAAATAGAAAACTGATTTTAAATGCTCACAATAATAACAATAATGGACAATATAGCTGTTTCAATTTTTAGATAAATGCAAAGGTCTGCAGCAAAAAAAACATGCATTCATGTAATACATTTCTATACATCCTTAATTGCATACATACACACATTTATACATTTACACTCAATATTTTGTCCAGGTGTGACCAACGGTAATCAGCTTTTTAAGTGTGACGTCACGCAAAGCAGCTTCCAGGTCCAAGTTCTATATCAAACTGTATGGGGAGACCCATCAAATGGTAATAATTATTAGCCCCCTGTTTATTTTTTCCCTAATTTGTTTAACGGAGAGAATATTTTTTAACACACTTCTAAACATAATAGTTTTAATAACTCATCTCTAATCACTGATTTATTTTATCTTTGCCATGATGACAGTAAATAATATTTGACTAGATATTTTCAAGACACTTCTATACAGCTTAAAGTGACATTTAGAGGCTTAACTAGGTTAATTAGTTTAACTAGGCAGGTTAGGGTAATTAGGCAAGTCATTGTTTAACGATGCTTTGTTCTGTAGATTATCGAAAAAAATATAGCTTAACGGGGCTAATAATTTTGACCTTAAAATGGTTTTTAAAAAATTTAAAACTGCTTTTATTCTAGCTGAAATAAAACAAATAAGACTTTCTCCAGAAGAAAAACTATTATCAGACATACTGTGAAAATTTCCTTGCTCAGTTAAACATCATTTGGGAAATATTTAAAAAAGAAAAAAAAATTCACAGGGGGCTAATAATTCTGACTTCAACTGTATATATTTCCATGCCAGAAAGTGATAAATCTTTTGTAAATTTTGGTATTTGTGATGAAGCAAATGCAAAGACTGATGTGTACACTATGATTTGATATAAAATTCACTTTAATGTGTGACAGGACTAAAAAGTGGTCATAAACGAAAATTTCCAAATTCAAATGCGCAGCGGTATGGACCCGGAAACAGTATTACAAACGGCATCAATACGTCACGACTTAACAAGCGGATTTTCAGCTTGTATACACTCACAAAACAGTCAACGATTCTGCTAAATCTTAAAGCAGTGTAGTAAGAACAATTTTAGTAAAAAGGTGCGAAAGAGCAGCTTCGTGAAAATCAGTGTTCGATTTGTGCTCGATTTGTCATTCAACATCCAAATCAAAGTGCTGACACAGCAGCATAGGCAGACTTAACAACAGCTAGACTGCATGGGTTTCTGACCCAATAGATAACACACAACGAAAGGTCAAAGCACTTCCTGAGATGCAGGCCTGGTAAATGACAGCTCAAAGAGTTTTTCTGAAATGCTGGAGAGCAGACAAAAAACATTTCAAGTGTCACATGGCTGTGAGGAAGATGAACGTCATCATGGGGAGCAACAGCTGCCACACTTTGAACAGTCAGGGACCAGATGTCACCCAAACACCACCATCTATCCACTATACTGAGCACAGCCATAAAGCCAGAAACGCTTATGTATATGACTGAACAGCTCACATCTACCAAGGTGCGCAATAAAACTACAAATGTAAATATTTAATAATAAATTACCATCAGAGAAAGCCAAAGTCCTCATGCAAACGTTCCTCCACTAACAAATGTTCTTGGTGAAGTGCTCAAATAGCACCAACAGTTCTCACTGCTTCGCCATAATAAGAAGCCCTTCGCATAAGGATATAAACATCTGTGCATCCAAATACAATCAGTGGTAGCGTGTTTTGGAGACAGTTGTTGACACCCGAATTGCCAAGACATTTACACATAAAGTAGTTGAGAAACACAGCTGTTCAGCTTTCAGCAGAAAAAGACGCAGTAAATACACTATTACTCAGGAGAGTGTGTATAATTTTAGTTTTGCAATGATTACATCATGACGCAATGGCTTAAATTATGCATAAGGATCTTTGTTTTAGTTTTTTATATGACACTGTAAAAATAATGGGTTACTTTGACGTATGTTTGAGTAGAAAATGGACCAAACCAATTGTTGGTTTTAAAAAAATGTAAAAATAGTGCTGTGCAAAATGAATCACATCCAAAAAAAAGCTTATTTTGACATAATGTGCGTGTGTACTGTGCTTACTATGTATATACAATAACAAATACACACATGAAAGCATATATTAGAGAAAATGTTTATTTATATTTAGATATAAAATATGTGTAAATTATAATGTATATACAAATTTGAATAGAAACAATGCAAAAAAATATAAGTTTTGTACTTTCATTTTTATGGATGAGTATGCACTACATATACATAAGAAATATATGTAATAAAACACATATCTTATGTCAAATAAACTTTTATTTTGGATGCGATTAATTTTTGCCCAGCACAAAAAAAAAATAAATTACTATCAAACGCACCATAATTTTAATCCAGCATTTTTTAAAAGCGTAAATTGAAAATGTGACCACCTTATTTGGTCTTGTGTTCCATGGATATATATATATATATATATATATATATATATATATATATATATATATATATATATATATATATATATATATATATATATATATATATATATATATATATATATATATATATATATATATATATATATACACACATATATATATATACACACATATATAATTTTATACATTGTATGGGTCAAAATTATCGATTTTTATTTTATGCCAAAAATTGTTAGATTATGTAAAGATCGTACTCCATGAATATTTTTTGTCAATCTTTTATTGCAAATACACCAAAACTTAACTTTGGATTGTTAATTTGGGTTGTTAAGAGCATAATTTGGACAATTTAATGGTGATTTTCTTAGTATTTTGATTTGTTTGCACTCTCGGATTTCCAAATAGTTGTATTTCAGCCAAATACTATCATATCATAACAAACCATATATCAATAAATTGCTTATATATTCAGATTTCAGTTTCTTTTTCCAATATTTCCCAAATTATGTTTCACAGAGCAAGGAGTTTTTCACAGTATTTCCTATAATATTTATATATTTATAATAATATATCTGGAGAAAGTCTTATTTGTTTTATTTTGGCTAGAATAAAAGCAGTTTTAAATGTTTTTAAACCATTTTAAGTTCAATATTATCTTTATAATAATAAGGTCAATATTACCTCTTAAGCTAAATTTTTTTATTGTCTACAGAACAAACCATCATTTTGCCTTCTTAACATAACTAACTTAATTAAGCCTTTAAATTGCACTTTAAGCTGAATAATAGTATCTTTCTAGTATTTTTTACTAAAAATATCAAGTAAAATATTATTTACTGTCATCATGGTAAAGATAAAAAAAAAAACAGTTATTAGAAATTAGTTATTAAATTATGTTCAGAAATGTTTTCTTTCTGTTAAACAGAAATTGGGGGGAAATGGGGGCTAATAATTCTAACTTATGTATGTAATTTTGGTCCAGGGTCACAAATGGTGTTATTTGAAAAATCTTAATTTCAACATAAAATAATTGTTTAGTGTCATTTAAATGACTGCAAACGTAGAAAAATGTAAAGAAAAGCAAAGGATGTTCAGAATTACCCTCATGTTTTAAAGGACTAAAAAGTCCCATGATGCTTCCTCTGTTTCCAGAGCTCCCGCTGCGACAACAGCCTGTGATATCTCATTTAAGATCATTTACATGGAGACATCGTTCACTCCCCTTTTAGACAAAGCTTATCCATTGTTATAAATCAGCTCAACGTCAGAGGAAAAAAGCACAGGTCAGCAGTTTCTTCCCTTCACTCTCTCTCTTTCTCTCTCTCTTTTCCCTTCAACAATCTCCCTTTAGGTCTTTAATATGTTTTTTTTTCTTCTGCAAGGATAAGTATGCCCTCTGTTTAACAGGCTTTGCAGCTACCTTTGGTAAAGACTTTCTCATAAAATGAGAAAATTCATCTAATCAATCCCTTTTAGTATGTTATCTGTTTCTCCTGACAACTTAAGTCCCTATTGATTTGCCATTACTATGTTGGATAATCTCTTGTCAGGGGAGCATTATAAAAATTAAGCCATTTTCAGTCTTCATATACCTTACAGACAGGGTCGATTCTCTTTATTTGTTTTTATATAAGAAAATGCTTAGTACGATTTGCCTAATAAATCACTTTCTGCTGATGTAGGTATGTACAGACACAATATTGTGTATTAATTCGACTACTAGACTAGACATCACAACAATCTGGTAAGGGATTTGGTTCCCAAACACATAACAAAAAATACACAATTTAAATACGCTACATGCAAGTAGCTTTAAATCAAATCATTTTTGAAATGTATGTCTATAACTAGTATTTTCTTAATTTCGTATGGTATGCAACCAAACCGTTTTGGTTAAATCTGACTTTCATTGATTGAAAAAAGTAAATAAATAAATAAATAATAATAATAATAATATATATATATATATATAGTTGTAGTCAGAATTATGAGCCCTGCTTTGACATTTTTTATTTTTTTATTTATTTATTTTTTTAAACATTTCCCAATGATCTTTAACAGACCGAGGAGATTTTCACACTGTGTCTGATATTATTTTTTCTTTTGGAGAAAGTCTTATGTTTTATTTTGGCTAGAATAAAAGCTTTTTTTATACTTTAAAATTTTTAAAAGCCATTTTAAGGTCAAAATTATTAGCCCCTTTAAGCTATTTTTTAGTCTAAAGAACAAACCAGCGTTATACTTAATTACCCTAACCTGCCTATTTAACCTAGTTAGGCCTTTAAATGTAACTGTAAGCCGTATAGAAGTGTCTTGAAAAATATCTAGTCAAATATTATTTACTGTCATCATGGCAAAGATAAAATAAATCAGTGATTAGAAATTAGTTATTAAAACTGTTATGTTTAGAAATGTGCTGAAAAAAATCTTCTCTCCGTTAAACAGAAATTGGGGAAAAAATAAACAGGGGGGCTAATAATTCTGACTTCAACTGTGTGTGTGTGTATTTATACACATAAATATATATATATATATATATATATATATATATATATATATATATATATATATATATATATATATATATATATATATATATATATACACACATACATTTCTCAAATTCACTTTTATTTTTGCTTCGTGGTTTGTTTAATGCCAATTCTTGTGACACTAAAGACTGGACATAATGCTAAAAATTTAGTTATGTCAAAATAAATATATAGCATTTTAAAATATTCTAAATAATTCTAAAAAAAATCAATTTGAAAAAAAAATTCACTATATTACTGTTTTTTGTTGTATTAATCAAATAAATATTGACCTGGAAAGCAAAAGAGACTTTTTATTTTACAAAAATCATATGACAAAATCTTGCCATTCTAAAACATTTCATCAATGTATATTTGTCACCATATAAATGTGTCATTTTAAAACATAGCTGCCTCTAAATTAGAAAGGAATAATAATAAATAATGCTCTAATACATTAAAAATGCTATTTAATCTCTGAAAAATGCTCTGGGTAGAGCACTTCATAGTTTAATAGGTTCTCTGAATCTGCCATAAAAACACGTTTTGAGTAAAATGTTTATAATTATTATTTTTTAAATATAATATAATATTATTATTATATTATTTAATTATAATTTGAACACTTATTTAGAGATTTTATACTGATAGATCAATAAAAATATTTCATGTTTTCAAACCTTAAATATTGGGAAAGAAATATGCAAACAACTGGTCTAAAAATATTCTTATGTGAAATTTTAAACATTTACAGCAGTTCTATATTTACAAAATATATAAAAGTTTTATTCACAGCACATACCTAATAATTGGCAAACCTCAGGAAATGATAATAACTTTTAACTGGACTCTTAATTTTTACCAGAGTTTAATAAGAGCTCATTTTAAAAATATGGATTTAAGTAAAATGTTAATATGTGATATATTCTTAAAGGTCTGCAGGGGTCATACTCAAATAAAAGTAGTACTTGCCTAAAAATGTAGTGCAAGTAGAGTAAAGGTTATCTGTTGTAAATATTACTCAAAGTACGAGTAAAAAGTAGCCCTTTTAAAAGTACTCAAGAGTAGTAAGTAGTGAGTTTTACGCTGTAAAAAGCTACAGCTTTTCTGTAGTGCATTTAGTTATTGTTTAAGGCCATTTCGGTCATCATACAGTAAACACCTGTCAACTTCTCATCATCACATACAGTCTAAACAGTCTCTCGGTCACTGCATGTGAAGATTTTTGACATCTTCTTGGACACTTTTAATGCTTCCAAATAGTTTGCTGCATTTATAAATCGCCCATGTCTTGAGGTATTTCAGTATGATGCGATTTACTTTCTACGTGCGATTTGATTCAACAGGAATCACAGGACTGGTTTATCTAATCTCCATAGACAGGAAAAAATAGTGTCTGCTGGTTGAAAGTACCAATACTGCACTAAAAATATACTCAAGGGTAAAAGTACACATTTTGAAAACTACTTAAATTACGATTTAATTAACTTGTTACTTTACACCACTGAAGGTCTAATAACATTTTGTCTAAATTTCAACTAAAAATACTGCCTTATTTTAAAGAAAATGACAATTGGTCAAAAAACGAATGTTTTCATTAGGATTGTTCCTCCAAATAAAGATTTCTTAAAGGGATAGATCACCCAAAAGTGAAATTCCATCATTTACTCACCCTTCACTTGTTCAGTGAGTTTCTTCATTCTGTTGAACACAAAAGATGACATAAAAAATGCTGGTAACAGGCACCCATTGACTTAAAAAAGTATTTTTTTTCTACTATGGTAGCAATGGATCCCAGCAACCAGCATTCTTCAAAATATCTTCGTTGTGTTTAAAAGAAAAAAAAGAAACTCCTAAAGGTTTAAACCACATGAGGAACAATAAATAACAAGGTACTTTTTATTTTTGGGGCAACTATTCTTAAGTAAAATGCTAGTATTTTGTGGTCAATGAATACAAACATACTGTATCTGGAAAAAATGGCACCGTTTGCTTAAAGGTAAATGACCAAAATATTATCTAAAATATTATTAGACAATATATTTATAGATATGTAAAAACCAAAAAGTTGCAAGTAGTAAAGTGAAGCACTTTTTCTTGTGGTCAAGCCACACACTGTAACACACAACACACACACCTGCATTAATATGTAGCACATGCAGCAGCCTGACCCCAAACAACAGTTCCTCTCCTCTGTGTGCGGGTGCCTGGGGCTTCTTCTCCGGCCCCGAGGAGCCCCTTCATTAATCGGCCTCGTTCTGGGGGAGGTACTTAATGCACACGCACGACAATCGGCGGGGCTGTAATTGCGTTGTCAGGGGCCAAAAAACAAGCCTGCTCCTCCAAACAGACATCTGGCAAGGAGGCAGAGAAAGCCATGTTGTTAGGAGAGGGAGAGCGAGGCAAGACAAATAAAATTACTGCTTGGGTTGTGAGATCGGTGGGAGCCCAGCCTGCCTAATCTCACCAATGGGAGAGCAACGCCTGTTGTAACCCAATTACAGGAGCATAAGCAATTTGTTAGACACTTCACATAATGTAACAATTTCCCAATAAACTCTGACTTGTAATAACATTGCTGAGTGAGTGCATAAATTGTGGAGGAACGAAGGAGGGTTGGATGCGGCAGCTGCGGGCAGAGAGTTAAGCAGCATCAGCAACATCTCGCACATTTACACTCAGAGCTGCTTACACACTCTTTGTGCTATTTAGACACCATGAGGTAAAGTTACAGTCTTGAGTTCTTACTTACGGTATTGGTCAGAAGCTCTGAAGAAGTTTTACATTCACACCTGATCCTAGGACTGTCACAATGATCAATATATCGACTTTTCGCGCAATACTTGGAGAAGACTTCAATCATTTTTTGCCTTTAAAATTTATATTTAGGGTGGCGCGGTGGCACAGCCGGTAGTGCTGTCACCTCACAGCAAGAAGGTTGCTAGTTCGAGCCTCAGCTGGGTCAGTTGGCATTTCTGTGTGGAGTTTGCATGTTCTCCCCATGTTTGCATGGGTTTCCTCCGAGTGCTCCCGTTTCCCCCACAGTCCAAATACATGCACTATAGGTGAATTGGGTAACCTAAATTGTCTCTAGTGTATGTGTGTGAAAGAAAGTGTATGGGTGTAACCCAGTGATGGGTTGCAGCTGGATGGGCATCGGCTGTGTAAAACATATGCTGGATAAGTCGGCGGTTCGTTTCGCTGTGGTGACCCCTTATTAATTAAGGGACTAAGCCGAAAAGAAAATGAATGAATGAATAAATGAATGAATTTATATTTACAAATTCAATAATAACATTAAAGCTATTTTACAATGAAATTTACATTCGACCTTTTGTTGATATTTTGGACATTTACCTAATAGCACATTTAATAGTATAGTATACTATTATTTACAGGAAATTTACCTTTTTAACATCAAATTACAGAATCTAAATAACCTTGAGAATGATGAGTATTTGATAGTTTTTATGGATATTTGCATTATTATGCAATCATAATATAAGCAGTGGCATAAAATGATCTCAAAAAGACAATTATATCGCTTATCGCAACAATTTCTGTGAAAATATATCACACAACAAAAATTCCTTATTGTGACAGGCCTGACTGATCGGCCAATCAAGTTTCGTTGCGAAAGAAATCGATTATTTTTTGGGTCTATTAAGTTTTTGGGGTTTTCCTGCACCAAAATAGTGGAAAGGTTTTTTTATGCATTACAATGAGTAAAAAATACAAATATAGCATATGTATAACATAGTATACACTTTCATCATGATTTACACAAGACACACTAAATGTCATTCAGTGCAAAATTTTAATAGAGTGTTTAAGGGGGTAATACACCAAATGAAAACTAACCCATTTCCTCACACCTGTGTTTTAAACCTTTATGAGTATCTTTCTTCTGTTGAACATGAAATATGTTTTCATTTTAGTTATGAAGAAAGCTGAAACCTTGTAAACATTGACATCCATAGGAAAAACAAACACTATAGAGTTTTATTTTAGTATTTTAGTTTCATTTAAAATACTATTCCTGTTTATGAAATAATTTTTGGTACTTGATGCACACACCGCAGTGGTACACCTTATCTTTGACCTATTCAGTCTGAAAATAAATGGGCAAGGGGAACTGCGTAAATACAGTAAAAAAAAAGCCCAGATTTACACTCCACTGTAGTATTATACAGTACTTTTTCACTCTATCATGTTTTTTCACCAACTATCCAGTCTAAATACAAAGTAACCTGAAGACCGGCTAAATTAAATTTATAGTTAAAAGCAATTGAGGGATGCTTTTATTTACTTCTGCATACCTGACCACAAGATCTAAAATGGTGAATTATTTATGCTGAAACAATCATCATTCTCAAAGCAAATACCAAAAACATTTACTAAGAATATACTTAACTAATATTTTATTAAAATATACTTTACTAATCTTTGATTAAAATTGTTATTATTAAAGTATCATTAAAATACTCCTTAATAATACTTTATGTACAGTACAACTTTAAATTTCTGCTGTTTAGAATTACAACTATGGACCCTTTTCACAAGCCTTATGACATATTTATGACATGTTATAACATGTTTAACTGTCATCAGCATCTTAAATCCTTGAAAGTTTTGAATATTTTGATTTTTTTAAACGTACTGTATGAACATTTATATGTATTTCTGTATGTATTATATCATCTTTGCTTCAAATTACAAAAAACGAGTTACCGCTTTTGGGATGTGTTTCTAATGCAGTGTCTATGGGACAGGACAGTAAATTTGACACTATTCTCTCCTGACTGTTGTCATCAGTCTCACACATATTTTTCCTTTTTCTAAAAGTCTTTATAACACCACTGTGTAGTTTTTCTTTTATTATTTGAAAAAATAACATTGTAAAAAAAAAAAGTATATGTTGAACTCTCTTATTTACTGCGCTCTAAATTTTCCCAACTATGACGACTTCTGCTACTGAGAAACCCGGAAATGTGAAAAGGGTCAATAGTTTTCACTAATATGTGACAATAGGCTAAATATGATTGAAAAACAAAAATAAAAATTAAAGGCTGTACATAAACAAGCATGCATTCATTTACAGTTTTCAAAAATGTATGATTAGCATGGGCATTGCTAGGCCTATTTTAGGGGGGCTGTAGCCCCTCTATATTTCTACTCAGCCCCCCTAAAACTTTTGCGATTACCTCATAGACTGTACACTAAATTATCATCTCAGTCCCCTTTAAATTTGATATGAAAACAGCTGAAGAATTCGGCTCCTCCCCGTCTTTTGTTTTTCATTTGATCAGCAAACCACAGCTCTGCAGATTGAGAGAACAAGGTGTGTGTTTATTGATAGATTCTTATAATATCTGCTTATTTGCAGTTCTTTGCTATAGATACATTTGTATCACTTGAACCCCAATGTCATGGAGGAGGAGTCGGGTTTTCCATCTACTGTTTCATCGGTGCTCATCTCATAGTGCTCACAGTTGTTTCCTTGAAAAAGTAACTCTTATCGAACAGTTCACTGTTTTAATTTCAAAATGAACTACCAATATATAACACATTTTGTGTTAGTGCATGTGGCATTAACTATACCATACATTCTTGCACAGAAAGGATTAAAAACAGTGACAGAACCACTTAGTGAATGTACTCATTTTAACTGTAAGAGTCACTGACAGAGATAGAAACACCATGTGTTGTCTTGTATTAAAAAACGTATTTATTATTGTGATTCAGATCATGAAATATGTGAATTAGCCTGTAGGTTTAAAAATATATATTTAAATGTGCTGTTTAATTAGAAAAGCTGCAGTTTCATTTACTTAACACAAACAAAAAATGTACTGGAATATAGAAAGTGTTTTTTAAACTTTTATTAATTTCTCACTATTAAATTTAATAATGTTCGACTTAATTTGCTTGTTTAAATTCAGCACAAATAAATTGTTTACAAACACTTACCTTAAAAAAATTAAGTAAATCAAAGGAATCAACTTTGAATATTTTTTTTCAGTGTACATGATAAGTATTTTACACTAGAGCTGCACAATATTGGAAAACACTCATCAGATTTTTTATTATACATTTTATAAGATTCTATTTTATATATTTTTGCACCAGGACGTGGTTTTGGTGTACTGCGCCTTTAAGGCTAGTCCTCCCCACCCACCGTATCTACGTGCCTTTCTGCGTGCATTAATCTCCTCCCTCGCCTGACAACAGACAGACATAAAGGAAGAAGATCTCACGTGGCGTTTGTGAGAAATACTACAGTAAGAACTTTACAAATGAGCATTTGTTGAGTTGCAACGATGAGTCGCACACAATGTCGTTACAAAACTCACGCACAGACACAGACACATCGCGGACACGACACGCGCATACACAGACACAGACAGCGCGCACGTTTAGCTTTGCACTCTTTTTGCACGCAAATGTAACAGGTTACAGGTTAATCTCCACTGCTGTATGAATTTCTGTTCTGTTAATGTACAAAATAAACCTGATTTAACGTCCACAAACCGGGATTGAAGCGTCTTCCTTTATAATTGTTCTGACACGCGGCTGTGCTGATAAAGTAAAGCTAAAGTAAATCACTGTAATTCATTACACACGTGCTCTGTTTTAAAATGTGTTAAACTTGTAAAACTCACTCTTGATCACATTTACTGCTGATTGCTGATCCTAGAGAACTGAACAGACCTTTTATTCCTGGTTGCTTTGCGCTCGTCCTCTCTTGTTGATATGATTATACACGTGACTACCGGGACATGTTAATATGCAGCTGTTAATCAATTCGGTGGGCGGGGGGACCGCACTCCTACACCAAGCAGCGGTTGGTCTGAAAACCGCTCCAATTGGTCAACCGTTTTTATGTTGTTAAATTGAAAAAAAAGGCCTGGGTGTGTTTATATTACCCCTATATTACGGTCTATACACTAAACTTACACATATGTCTGTCCAAACAGCTTAAAAAGTAGATTTTTCATTATAGGTGCCCTTTAACAGTATTCAGGTACAGAAATTGAATAATCACAGTGCAAAAAAATTATTTTCATCCTTTGCTTTGTCTTGTTTGTAGTACGAATATCTAAAATTTTTAGATCAAGCAGAAATATTGTTTTGTTTTCACCTTCAGAATAAAGACGTCAAAATAAAGAGTTTTTCCTTGAAACAAGCTAAATTATCTGCCAGTGGGGTATAAGCAAAAGAATCTTGTTTTTGTAGAAAACTAGACTAGAAACAAGACAAAAAATCTTAGTTAGAAAAACATTTTTTTGCGTAAATCATATATGTTCATAAGAAATACAGTAATTGAATACAATTCTGTCCTGGTCAAATATAATTCAGACTCAAAATTGCATACCTTGCTTTTTGACTTGCGCACATTGCAATATTAATGCTGAAACAATATATTGTGCAGCCCTAGTTTACACTATCATAATTACTGGAACTTAAGGTGCAACACCATTCATTTTAAGGATTCAGATTTTTGATTACTTATATTTTAATGAACATAAAATGTAATCAATATTTGTGTATTTAATAATCAATCAACAAACTTGGAAAATTTAAATCAATAAAGAAACCACCTTAATAATACTAATATCAATAACAACAAAATAATAGTAATAATAATAATAATAATAATAATAATAATAACAGTTCATAGTATTATCTCACTTTATATTACATACATATCAATAGATTACAATTAGTCAATTGGTTCATTTAAAAAATGTTGACATGTATGTGGTGTCACAACATATACAACTGATATACAATTTTCCCCTTAAAATGGCATCTATCTCACAATACCATTAGCACAAAAAGCCCATGGTTCTGCGAGTGACATATGTACTGGCTGCAGCTCAACACAGTCTGGCAGAAAGAGCGAGAGAAAGCAAGCAAGAGAGAGAGGCCATTCCCCTGTGAGTGAAAGCAAGCAGTCAAGGTCGGAGGAGATCAGGATGGGGTTAATGAAATGATGACAGCGGGGGTGAGGGGGAAAACTCCAGTGGTAATTTACAAGCCTCTCCCCTGTAGGGCTGAAGGTTACACTGGGCCCAGTCGGGGAAAAAACAGGAGACTGGGACAATGCCATGGATCTAAAGCATACTTCACACCCCACGGGCCGACATGCATTCCCACAAATGAATCAATCAAACAACCCAAATTAATGCGAGACATTGAGTGGAGAAACTTCCAATGCAAGTATGATTGAAGAGAAAACTTTGAAACTTCTGAACTTTGTGTTAAAGACTGATTACTCACACCTCAGTTTTATTCAGAAACCCAAACAATATGGTGCAGGTGCTGATATTTATATGCCCAAAAAGCTGAAATTCTGGTAATTAATGCCAAGTAATGAGACCAGATTATATGCATAAAAAGTCTTAATCTAGATATCCCAATGTTATATGATAGTTCAATTCTTAGTTTTATAATCAATGTGCTTCATTTTAATTAGTGTTGGTTCAATATGGTGATGGTTGAACATACTGTATAGCTGCTTCCTTATTTCCGCTATTTCCTAATATTTAAATTTAAAAATGTGTATAATCAAGTTCAAGTTCTAAAATTAACACTCGCCAAGCACTTAATATTGGTACAAATTGACAATGTGATGTAGTTTAGAAATTATAAATTCACAAAGACTATCATCTTTTCACACAAGAAGTTTATGATAAGCATTTTTAGTGTGTCTGAGAAATGACCCACATGATCTCTGCAAGTGCTGTAAGTTTAACTCATTTAAGTTTTCATTCAAATGCAATGTGCATATTTTTTTAAGTTTGCAATGAGTCTGGTTTACCCACTTACCCACTTGAATTATTAGCCTCCAGTTTATTTTTTTCAGAATATTTTTTAACACATTTCTGAAACATAATAGTTTTAATAACTCATTTCTAATAACTGATTTATTTTATCTTTGCCATGATGACAGTAAATAATATTGAACTAGATATTTTTAAGTCACGTCTATACAGCTTAAAGTGGCATTTAAAGGCTTAACTGGTTAATTAGGTTAGCTAGGCAGGTTAGGGTAATTAGGCAAGTTATTGCATAACGATGGTTTGTTCTAAACCAAATATAGCTTAAAGGGGCTAATAATTTGACCTTAAAATGGTTTTGAAAAAATGTAAAACTTCTTTTTTTCTAGCCAAAATAAAACAAATAAGACTTTCTCCAGAAGAAAAAATATTATCAGACATACTGTGAAAATGTCCTTGCTCCGTTAAACATCACTTGGGAAATATTTAAAAAAGAAAAACAAATTCAAAGAGGGGCTAATAATTCTGACTTCAACTGTATATATGTATATATGTATATATATATACACAGTTATATATACATAAATATACATAAATGCACACACACACACACACACACACACACACACACACACACACACGCACACACACACACACACACACACACACACACACACACATATACAGTATATATATAAATATATATACATACATAAATTTCATAGTAAATGCTTTGTTAAATCTGATATGCAATAACTTTCCACATTTGTTGTGTTGTGGCATTACACTTTCATGTGTCAAGAGTATTTAGCAATTTATTTAGTTTTACATTTAGAGTGGATTTTCTTTATTGTAGTAGCCTAGGCCTATTTAAGTTTCTTAATTGGCGTAAGGAATAACTGGCAGTATAAATTAATTTTGCATCAAAAAAGGTTTTTGATATTGCTAAAGGTGTCTGCAACTTATTATTAGCTGTCTAAACATGTGCATGACTGCATAAATTATTATTCTTTTAAAAAAACTGTGGAATAGGCTATGTCCATGTCTATAAAATAATTAGCAAATTTCACGAAAACTGGTACCTTAAATAGTACACGTTTGTCTCTAAAAAGCCCATATTAATAAATTTCTCTTTGAACCCCTTGGGGAGAACCACCCCGTGACAGTTTTTGCACTTTTATTTCAGAGTGGATTATTGGATACGTTTATTTATATAATTTTTATTATTTTTAAACTATTTTACTATTGTCCATAAAACTTCTACTATAAGAATATATCAGCATTTGGTACATTCTTTCAGTATTACCTTTGCTTTAACTGAACCAATCTAATCTTGTTTACATGAAATAAGCCTGCTCCCGAGCAGGTTTGAGCTACCAGAACTGTTGCTATGAACAATACGATCCTGAATTGTGTCAAATCGCCAATAACCAAATCCAGCTAACTGAGTAACACACGTATGAAGAATGGACCCCTGAACTCTTAAAAGGATTACAATATTGGCTGGCTTCATTATTGTCAATATTGGAGATTATTATATTCTCCAGTGTTTCTCAACCATGTTCCTGGAGGACCACCAGCTCTACACATTTCTTACACTTCTTAACCAAACACACCTGATTCAGATCATCAGCTCATTAGCAGAGACTAAAAGACCTGTAATGGCTGTGACCGACACAGGAGACATCCGAAACATGCACTGTCTGTGGTCCTCCAGGACTGTGGTTGAGAATCACTGGTCTAGACAACATGAGTGATTCTAAATGTTGCCTAAATTTGAAAGTACATTTGGCAAAAAAATGTCTCACTAACTAAACACAAGCTAAATTACTTCAACTT
This sequence comes from Danio aesculapii, assembly GCF_903798145.1. Taxonomy (NCBI): domain Eukaryota; kingdom Metazoa; phylum Chordata; class Actinopteri; order Cypriniformes; family Danionidae; genus Danio; species Danio aesculapii. The sequence continues at coordinate 24,897,654 of NC_079447.1, read as the reverse complement.
AGATACATTGTATAAACTGCCATTTTTAAAGTTTGTGCACGGGGTAAATGTCATCAAAAAGCTAAATAAAACAAATGTACGGCACTGGCTATGGGCAGGAGTGGCAAAATGTTACAATCAAGCTGATTCATTCAAGCAAAAAAGAAAAAAGTGTACAGCAACTTAAAAGTGGAGATTTACAGGGTCTGAAAAGCTCTATAAAAAGACTTGAAAAAGCTGTATAAAAATAAGAAAAATACCAAATTTTGCGATATATTGTGATATTTTCTTAAATGATCACATAAAATGTCACCATATGTGGCCCAATTTTTTAAAAAACAATACGAAAGCCCTTCACTCGCACTGCTAGTAGCGTTACGTTGCGACACAAGTAAAAGCCTGGATGTAAGTGATTGTTGTAATTAGAGTGCTTTAAATTACAGCCCTAATTCCAGACGATGTCCCCCACCATTCATATGCTGCTGACCACGCTAGAAATTCCTCCCTGATGGGACTCCTGCCTCTGTCATAAAACTATCTGAGGTGTAATCTTCAACTGATTTACCTGCCGTTTCCTCACCATCGGCCAATAAAAAGGGCGAGACCGCCGAGGTTTCGTGGGGCTAGTTTGTGATTAGGGATGCATAATCGTATCCTGCTTTGATCGTTTCCGTGCCTTATAACTTCTTGCATATATAATTCTAGGGACTCGGGAGACAGACAGAGTGCAGTGTAAGCAGGGAGGATTTGGGAGCAGCGCCGAGCTGCGCTCTTTATCTGGCTCTGGAGACAGCGCGTTTATGATGTACATCATTGGCTGAACTGGAGGAAGGACTAATTATAGTCATCCCGCATGACACATCCTGAGGTATTGACCATTTGTTCTTTTCGGTTAGATGGGGTACTAAGCACCCGAAGAGCAGCTCTCAACTGTCCGAGGAAAGCTGATGAGTGTGTTAAAAAAAAAAAAAACAACAAGAACTCTTCTGAGAGACGAGCAGAGCAAGTTGCTGACTACGGCAAAGTCCACAAATTAAACAAACTCATTCGTTTAATAGTTTTCAACCTGGCTAGACGACGGCGATGTTGTTTCCGTGCACGGAAAGTTCAAGGCATTATTCACCAAGTAAAACTGTGACAGTGACATTAAAGTATAAATGGATGTGTACTCTCTTCCAGCGCTCTCTGAGGTGGAGATAATGAGATGCTATATCACCATGATGGAGGGAGGGGAAATCTGATTAAGATGTGTTTGCATCCAACGTCTCAACTAACTGCGAAACTCATAAAACGCATTTGCTGTCTCCCCCATAACTAATGGCTGGTTTTCACGGCTTTGACAGCGAGCCGTGTGTGTTATTTTGTCCGGGTATTATAATAATAATGAGAGCAAATTAGAACAATCAATTTCCATGGGTGGTTCTTGATTGGGGATGATGGGCAATATGGCACCGGGTAATCCATCTTCCTGGCCCTGTCTCATTAATGGCTGCGTCGCCGCGACAACAGCCAATGGCTGTGCGGCGCTATGGAACACATGGGGGCACCATTCTGTGAGCCCATGTTCAATTAGCAGTGGCGGCGATAAACAGAGTGATGTATGCGGGCTCGCAGATGCGGCAGCTCCAGTTTAGAGCCTTTTAAAGCCCCTGTATGTATCCTCTTTGCCTCGACACACTCACATGAGCTTGTGCGGTGCCCTCGCTGAATATGTGCTAAACAGCAGCCAGCCATCAGTAGCTCTTATAAAGGGAGCACTGGTAAAAACAGCCTCTTGCATTATGGCAGGAGCAGGAGAATCCCATTTGCCACGCCATTTCACTGTGCTTTTTTTGCGTGTCTGAGAGCTTTTTATGTAAATGAGATGGCCACAAGAGGGCTTCAATGGTTTGACTAACAGGCCTGTACTAACAAGGGTGTTACTTTTTTTGTAATGAAAACTGTTTTCTTGTTTCCCAAAAAAATAATGAATCAATCAATGAACGGATGTTAGCACAACATGTTACCAGCACTGAAAATAAGACTGATTTCTTAATTATAAAAATCTAATGAACAGTAATAACTGCTAATCTTATTTTTAATTACTTTTTAAAACAAGAAAATAGAAAACACGGAATATATACTGCAAGAATATTAACAGTTTTACTGTTTATTTTTGTAAAACCAACAATGGAAGCTTGTTTCAACATTCAATGGATGTTTTCACAAGACTGTCATGAGCCCTTTAACAGTTATAATCTTAAATCCTTGAAAATTCTAAATATTTAGATTTTTTTTTAAATGTATGGACATTTCTTTGCATTTATGAATGTATAAAATCATATTTGCATCAAATTACAAAAAACAAATTACCACTTATGCGAGGTGTTTCTAATGCAGCATCTATTGGGGCTGAGAATAAATTTGACATTATTCTCTCCTCTGACTGCCGTCAACAGTCTCACACAATTTTTTCCTTTTTCTGAAAGTCTTGATAACACCATCGAGGAGTTTTTTTTTATTATTTTAGCAAATAGGATTGTAAAAAAAATATTTGTTGTACTCTCCAATTCACTGCGCTCTAAATTAACCCAGCTATAATGCCTTCTGCTACTGAGAAACCCGGAAATGTGAAAAGGGTCTATTTTAAAAAATGCAATTCTTTCTTTTTATTGCATTTAAAATCTGTAAATTGGCAGCTGACCCTCTGCAAGATCTGGCCTTTTGTAATATCTGTTATTGCAATGCATGCACGAGCAGGGGAATTAATGAATCAGGCCCTCAAAATGCTGCTGTTGTTGCATAAAATTGCATTCATTCATTAATTTTCCTTCAGCTTAGTCTCTATTTTAGAGGTCACCACAGCAGAATGAACCACCCCAAACATCATATGTTTTACGCAGCAGACGGCCTTCCAGCTGCAACCCAGTATTGAGAAACACCCATACACACTCATTCACTACAGCCAATTTTGTTTTTCACCTATAGCGCATGTCTTTGGACTGTGGGGGAAACCGGAGCACCCGGAGAAAACCCACACGAACACCAGGAGAACAAGCAAACTCCACACTGATATGCCAACTGGTCCAGCCGGGACTTGAACTAGCGACCTTCTTGTTGTGAGACGACAGTACTAGTCACCTTGCCACCCTTGTATAAAATTTAAATGACAAAATACAAAAAAAATGTTTTCCAGTTGTAATAGATGCATTGTTCTGTAATTGTCACCTGAAAAAAAATATGTAATATAAATTTGTTATAACTGCATGAAAAAAAAAATTGACAAGTTTACATAAGAGCACTGTGTCATTATTTTTCAGGTCCACCAACGTTAACTAAACTAACAAAGATACTAATAGAGAAAACACAATATCACAATTGACTTATGATTAGATCGCCTGTCGATCAAACTCCAAATTATTAAATGCTTCTATTTTGCATTTATTCATTCATTTATTTTCACACAAGAGACACAGCAGTAAAATCAAATGCTAAATCAAAACTTTTTAAAATCCTGAATCAATATTGGAGTTACTTTTGCACAATGGAGGAAGGATGACACCATGGCTGTAGTATTTCTTTTAGACAGGTAATGTTATGTTTTAAAACTACTTTAGTCACGCAAAGATAATGTAGATTGTGTTGTATTATAAATGGGTTATATACAAAGACTATAGAATAAAGGCACTTTGGTTACATGCACGGAAGTGTCGCTCAGCCACTGAAATCTTCCGGTGAAAGATTGATGTGACCATTTTTAATTTCATAAGGGACTTTTTACAGCATTGATCATGTAGATATTTATTTAGTTTAATAACAAAACACAAGTAAATAGCGCCTAGACTGCTTTACTGGGGTGAAGTTGCGTTTATATTCACATTGGTTCATTTTTGAACAATGACAACCTGTGCCGGTCCCTATATTCTTACCATGCTACTTTCAATATTCGCTCTGAAATAGCATGCAAGTATGGCTTGGTAATAAGTGTAATTCCTGCACGCTGCTGGCCAACCATTAAGCATACAGTAGTCGCTTTAGGACAGCTTGTGAGAGAGTGAGACCAGTAATCCTTGCATGCATGAAATCTTGCACATTATGACAAGTTTTGCTCCTTAACTACACAACTGAAAACGTGCTAGATATAAACAGTTCAGTTTGGGAATTGTTGTTTTAAAAAGTACTATAAAGTTAACTGAAAGCTATAAAGCTAACTGGCGAATGACATGATCTAGGCCCAATCCCAATTATATTTTTGTACCCTTACCCCTTCCCCTTGGCCTTCCCGTTGAGTGTGAAGGGGAAGAGCTTCAAAATTTACCCCTAAGAAATGGGACACCACCTGCAGACATCATCATATGTTATCATGATCTCTTCCTTCATATGAGATCAAGGATGGCGACTGCTTTAGTTATTTCAGTTGCGTTATTTTTTGGTATTTCTCTTTAGGAAATCATTTAAGGCATATATCATGTTATCGTAACGATATAATGTGGCAATAAGATCATAACCGTCTTAGGTAAACACAAGAAAACAACATTAACATTATACCAGACACTGTAAAAAGCTCATTCTCAGCCACTAGACTTTTCTGACAGGGTATTCGAGTGTCAGAATGCTGTGGGACTGCTATACTATTATTATTAGTAATTATAGATAGCGAAACTTAGCGTTTTTTTATTTTAGTTTTTTATGTATGATGGTAAAACATGAACGCAGTTATGAATATTTTAAAACATGTGTTTGTTTGTTGTTAAAAAATCGGAATAATGACAAAAAAAAATACGAATTTGTGCATTTACTTCCAGGTGCAGCTATGCAGCCATTGTAGATAATGTACTTTCTTACATCTTGGTTTCGAGTGTGGTCTTGAAAAATCTCTCTTTCGAGGGCTATTTAGCGCTTCCCCTTAGCCCTACGGCTTCAAGATTAAGAGAATTGGGACACCCCTACCCCTTCACGTGAACGCGCAAAACGTGGGGAAGGAGTAAGGAAAGGGCTAAGGGGTAGAATTGGGATTGGGCCCTAGTGGGGTGTCTACTGTCATCTTTAAGGTGTGCGTTTGTGTTTCAGGAGGCATGGCTTTTGACGACAGGGGAGGGACTGTTTTTCAAAGATATTATGGTAACCGGTTAGCATTTAGGTAGATGACCTTCTGCATCTTTAAAAGCAACCAGTTGATTTCACTTAAAAAAGTCAGTAAACCACATAGTTTCTTTATTTAATAAATATAAGGCAACGAGTTAAGTCTTTTTTTCCTAAGTCCACTAATTGCTTTTAATGGTGTAGTAAATACCACTCCATCTAAAAGCACATACTTTCAGTTTAACAAGAACCAGCTTTACTGACAAAATGCCCATGAAAATCTTCTTTAAATAATCTCCTAGAACTAAATTTACATATTATAAACTCAAAAAATGTCATATTTAAAGTCAGAATTGCAAGAAATAAACTCCACAACTTCAATATATACATCATTTTTAAGTTGCAAGTTCATATTTTGCAATTCTAACTGTCTTCCTTAGAATTACAAGAAAAGTCATAATACTGTGATCTAAACTTAGATTCAGATCTTCAAACATACACAGCTCTAAAACTTCCTAATTAATAAATACAGCCGAGTAAATGTGTGATTTTTAAATGCCACCGCTATAAAGAAAGACTCCGAGAGACAGAGGACATCGCCATTGATCTGGAGAAATCTAACCTGCTGTCAGCTTGTGAGTAGCTGTCCCTGATTACATTCATCAGAGAATCAGCCATAGAGGGAAAGGATATTAGGTTTCAGGGGCAGCCATCAATCTAAGTCATTCTTAACCTGATCAAGTACACAACACTCTCCAACCCAACATTACATGAACACACCAACAGCAATCAACTAGACCGGCTCAATCTATACTCCAGGGTCACATGTGCTGGCATGAGGATTGAGGAGTGAAAGAGAAGGAATGATGAGCATGTGAAGAGCAAGTTTCTATAGATTTAAGACGCCATTGGTGCCATAAAAAACAGGGTTGAGTCAACATGGAAACAGCAAACAAAAAGGATGCCTGGTGATTATGTATGACTGCTTAAAAGCTGGTATTTATAACATTGATTGTTATTATTCATAAATTATCCAATAAATAAATGTTTTTTCCATATTGTTGGACACATGCTTTAATTTAGAATATCTTCATATTTGGGTTGCCAGCAATGCACATGCCTTTTCTAACATCTATGTGTGAAGTATTTAAAAAATACATAAATAAATGATTTGCACAAAGGATGAGGTTGTTAATATGAGTCTTATGACAGATCAGTCCAATCCCAGTCAGCCCTCAGGGAGACACTGACCAGTGAGGAAGATTTCTGGAACCTTCCTGGAGTTTCATGCACCAAAACATGTCATCGCCACACTTCAATTAACAATGATCATATCAGCTCAGACTTGTGACTCCAACTGTACTGTATGTGTAGCATCACAGGCCAAAACATCCAGGATGTTTACAATCAAAGCATTCGTAACGATTTTAGAAAACAGATATAGTGAATTTTAAATACAACCACTGGAAATTCAATGGACCATTTAAATTGGCCATTACAGCTGTGACTAAATATTATATTCCCTAATAAAAGATGAAAATATACAACTAACTGATATCAGAAAGCAATAAATGTATTTAAGGTGATGTTTTTTGTATGCAACAAGTTTAATTTACAAAAAGATGTTATATACATAAAAAGCATATTGAATAAATAAATAAATACAAATAAAGCATTTACTTAGTAAAGTGAAATAATGGGAGAAATATAACATCTCATTCAAATTGTCATTCAATGTAACTACACACTTATTCTGACCTATTTATGATAATCTATTACATATGATGCCATATTACATTAGATTGTTATTATACACTCTTAGAAATGAAGGTATGCAAGCTGTCACTGGGGTGGTACCTTGTCGAAAATACACATTTGTACTAAAAGGGTCCATATTGTTACTTCAAAAGCATATATTTGTACCTTCATATTAATATGAACCCTTCAGGTACAAATGTGTAGGCACCACCCCAGTGACAGATCTCATACCTTTATTTCTGAGAGTGTATTTTATTTATTATAAAATATACTGCCTCATATTTTATTATATTTGTAATTATCATAAAGGGTCTAAAAAAATGTATTTTTAAAATAGAAAAAACCCTTACTGACAAACTGGTAAACTTACTGGTTTGAAAGATAGTGACAAAGAATAAAAAATGAATGACAGTTTATCAATATTTAGGCTCTGCAGCGTTATGCTTTTCAATGTAATAAAAAAAATTATTGTTTAATTAAATATGGCTTTCGGAAATTTAACAGAGTTTCAACGACTGTTAAAGCCATTTTAGTTTTGTCTTCTGTAAAAAATAAATAAATAAATAAATATATATTATATATATATATATATATATATATATATATATATATATATATATATATATATATATATAAATAAATATATATATATATATATATATATATATATATATATATATATATATATATATATATATATATATATAAATTATAATATGTTTTAAAGTCAACTGGACACTTTTTAAAAATGTATTGCTGTGATCACTGAAACACCCTTTTCTTCTGTGACACATACGCTATACATAATGTATTTTACTACAGTCCAAAAATTAATAAACATTAGGTCGCAACTAAAATAATCTTCTACAAACATAATATGTATTCAATATAATAAAGTTAAAGCTAACTAGCTCATCCTCACTAAGTTACTGAGGTGACATAATGGCAGTCAATAGGCTAACGTTAACGTTACTCTTATGTATTAGGTCACTTTACAGAGATTGACACATCAAACCGTTATGAAAATCGCCTTTTAGTGCCCTATGCTGTCTTTCAGGATTACTCACTGTAGGATTCTTCGTGGTGCCTTCATTCTAGTGACCGTAGACTTTGTAAATTCACTTAGCTAATTGATTTTAGCAGAAATCACGTTGCTGCCCGTCATGTGATTGTACAAGCTTGGTCTTGTTAAGGGACGCGCGCCTCGGTCGGAAGTGCAACGGGAAAGGCGCGCACACGCCTGGACTGGCGATGAGAGGTCGCTTCGCTGTCAATCATACTGGCTGTCACTTCAGGATGACCAAGCCCACAAGTCCGCTATGACCACACCCTCAAGTCCAAGATGAAGTCGATGGTGAAACCGGTAGCGCTAACAGACGGCCAGTAGTAACTTACTAACTAAACTTAAATATACTTTTTATGTCAAGAAGACTTGTAACCTCTTAGGAACTTAAAATGGCCGAAGAAGTGTTAATTATGAGTTCAGGCAAAATAACATCGGTGAGTATTTTATCACTATTTAATAATGTCAATTTGTTATTTAAAGCTGATTTCTTTCGTTTGTTTTCGCTGTTTTATAATTATCTTAAGCCATATATTATTGATTGTCGTATTCTCGATTCTAACTTTTCCCTTGCATTTTCAAAACGATGTCTCAGATGGTGTTTTAGTACAAAATTATTTAAACAGGATGTTAAAGTTTGGTGGAAGAAGGTTTTGTAATAATAGATTTCAAAATGTATTTTAAACCAGTAACATTTATTGTAAATTTTACTTTTAGATGCTTTTCTTTTGTACCGTTTCGGAGTGTAGGAAAAGAAAAGGCATTAAGTTCTTGTCACAAGACATTTTTTTCAGCATCTTCTCTCACGTGTGGGACTATACATAAGCAACTGTATCTGACCACTTAGTGGGACAAATTAGGTTTTCCACTTATGATCTGAAGTGTAACGACTACTGAAGTCACACCGTGAAGTTGGGAAATCTATTCTCTTCAGAATTTAACAACTGCCTCAACATTTAGGATAACTATCGAACATAATGTTCACATTCATACAGTGAAATGTCTTTTTAAATATATATTCTGTGTGTGCCACACACATTAAACAGCAAACTAGTCTAATGGACATGGAAAGTAAACCTATACTATTTATAAAATTACAGTGATATAATGCTATAAAATGCTATAAGAATGCCTGAGATTAGAATGTAATTCTATGACATCAGAGCTGCATGTGCTCCAAACCAAAACTTGTAAATAGTTGGTTCAGTAATTCTATCTAATATTTCATTTATTCATGCTAATCTTCAGAACACGTTAAAGCAGTTTTAGTGAAATGTAAACAATTTTGATTTATATTTAGCCAAAACCCAGACTTTTTTACTCTTAAAAATATCCATAAAGGGTAAAAAAAAAAAATCTAGTTCAGTTGATTAGTGTAATCTAATCTTCTGAAGAGATTTAATTTAGTCTTTTATTCACATATTGATTCAGTCTCATTGAGTTTCATGGATCAAGCAAGCATGATGACACTTTCATGACCAAATGTGAATGCTGCAAACTCTGTTTAGATGAGAATTTATATGTGAATGAAATACCAAATTAAATGTGTTCATTATATAAATTTACTGTATTTTTCTGGAAGACTTGGTTTAAATTATTTGTTTCTTTTATGATCTCCTTATGAAGAATCTAAATTTTGGGTGAATACATTTTCAGTGCAGGGACAGAAATCTGTTTAAATTAAATATGTTTTTTGTGTTCTAAATATGAAATAATAACTTATATAACTGAAATTAATGAGAGCAATTTTTATCATTATGAAAAGCTTGCTGCTTTCAAAAAACAGGAAAATATCCTGTTTACATTTACAATATCAACCTTAAAAACAAAAATAAACTTTATATATTTATACTGTTTTGAGAAACAAAGCTATTACATAAAGTATGATTTCTTTTCAATCAACCATTTATCATATGTTTTCTCATTTCTTTTTAATAGCATCTTACCTCATCTCTGCTGGCAGTGGCTTTCCTCACCTCGTTTGGTAGCTCAATGCTCTATGGATACAACTTAGCTGTGGTCAACTCTCCTGCTGGGGTAAGACAAACTCAGTACCTCGTTTGACCCACCGATTCCATTAAAACAGCCAATTTACTTCCATTCATAACAATGTTTCTTTAATATGGCTTCCAGTAGAGAGATGCACGTCAGAGACAGAATAAAAATAATGGTCTGAACAGAAGCTCTACAGACACAAGATCTCAGGGAATGTTGCTTTAACATGATTCTGTGCATTCTATGGATTCTTGATTTTGAGTATGAACTCAACAGGGATTTCTGGAATACAAATGTTAAAGTAAATTCAGATTTTGAAATGCAATGTGTTAACATCTATAAATAGTAAGTAATATTTTGAAAAGTTTGCATAAGGATATGTAGCAACCGTATCCTTTGACTTTCTCCAGAAACTTGAAGAAACAAAGTGTATTATTTAGATTTTTTTTGCAGACGAGTCAGTAAGATGTTATTTGTTCATCTTGGGTTGTCAGGCATTCTGTGCTGCAGTGGTTGCCTCTAGCAGCTCTTCATGTATATAAGTAGAGACCTATTTGCCCTGCCCCATTAGCCTGTTAATGACGAAAATATTTAAATTTTCCTGTCTGATCTCCTGACTGGCTGTTATATACCCTACTTAAGTGGCTTTGTTTTTGTGCTGTTTTTCTTGGAACATCACTACTAATGAAGAGGATTCAAACATAGAAATCTCCCCCCAAAAATACAATTAAAACTATGATATGATTTTGAAGCAGAAGCCCCATTAATATTATCACTGATCCAAAAGTTTTACTTCAGTCACATCTGTTGTTGAGAAAATTAAAAAGACAATGTTTGGAGTTTTCCCAAGTCTATTAAATGATCCCACAGCGTTCCAGCTTAAATTAATTTGGTATGGAACGGAAAAGGTACATAGACGAATTAAATTAGAACGTGACCTTAAAGTACAGGAAAAGGAGAGAGTGAGTGACATGGAAAGAAACGAAAGAAAGAAGAGTTTGTCACAAGACAGTGATCCACTGCGTGCAACTTTGAAAATTTGAAGAAAAGGTAAGTTGTTGACATTTGGAACTGCTAGAATAGACCAAAGAATAAAATCACCCTCATTTATTTCAAAATCTTTATGACTAATTCTTTGGCAGAGTTCTCATAAGTAGTCATATGTAGAATTTTGATGACATTTATATAGTGATTTCTTTGTTGTTGTTGTGGATATTTAGAGGTTTTACAGTCTCTTTCCATATTCAATAAATGGAAAATACCAAAATATCCCAATAGTATCTGGATGCAGCCTTTATGCATCTCTCAGAGGTGCAATGTCAGACACAATGCACTCAATGGAGCTAGTAACGTCACTGTGACGGGTAGGGTTAGGTGAGCCCATTCAAAAGCATTACATGCAGCTCAGATTGCATCTGTACTGAGTCTGCAGCCAGATATCCCTCAAAAAATCCACTGAAGAAATCCAGTATTTTTTAGAGAAAATATTAACATTACCCAGCAAACAATTTTGTGTTTAATAGACGTCTAGTAGACATCTAAACGTAGACAGGTAGGCTAAAACAAGGCTAAACTTGGGCTGTCAGTGAAAATCTAATAGGCATCTAAGAATAGCCCAAAACTAGACTAGTCGTTAAATAGACAGATTAGTCAGACTTTATATGTGTAGTCATTAATTTCTTTCTATTTGATGACTAGTCTATTTTTGGCCTATTAGATTTTCACTGACAGCCTAAATTCAGCCTTGTTTTAGCAAAGATGACTATGTTTAGACATCTATTAGACGTCTATTAGACATCTTTTAAAAACAAATAATGCTTGCTGGGTATTTTTGCTTGGACTATCCTATATTTATCTCTCTCTCTCTATGTTTTTCTCTCTCCTTGTCACACATACAGTACATTAAAGAGTTCTATAACCGTACAGTGGTAAGTCGGAATGGAACTGGACTAAACGAGGAGGCCCTAACGCTCATGTATTCCCTCACCGTTTCTGTGTTTGCGATTGGAGGCTTGATTGGCTCTTTAATGGTGGGCACACTGGTCACCAGATTTGGAAGGTAAGTCAGGAGGAGACCCATAACATCTGGCATGGTGTGGTCATTCTGCCAGCAATTCCTCTGAGTGTCAAGGCCAGCGAGGTAGATTCTTCCTCATCTGTCACCTCACATGACCTCGCTGACCGCACTCAACGACTTTGCCTTTGCCTTGTAAATGGCCTTGTTTGCACTCTGGAAAAGAGCAGTTTAGCCCACTAGGTTCAAAACATCCTTGTTCCTTATTAGTTCCTTTAACCAAAAAATAAAAATGCATACTCATACTCAAGAAAAGTATGACCTAGTTTTCCTGAATGGAATACTACAGATATTTTAATCAACACACAGGTCACTATTTTCATGCAAAGGGAAATAGTGATTGCAAGCTTTAAAGCTCAGAAAAATACCATTAAAAGTGCTTTGTTAGTGCTGTTGATTAAAATCATAGATATTTACATTAGATGTCGCCTATGCTATTGTCTATTAGAAGGAATTCATATATCTATGATCGGGCGTGTTCTCGGTGGTCAGTATGCAAATATTTTTTTAAATTACGGAAATTATAATTTTACATCACTTTTCTACATCAATGGATATGTGACTGCATGGGCATTGCCGACAAAGAGCATGTGTTTGTGTGCATGGAAATGTATTATCCTCCCTCCCTGTTAAATTTGATCTAATCCGTGTCCTGAAATGCACCCCCTCTCCTGCTTTCACTTCCCATTCTAACAGAAGAAGTGATTCGTTTGTGAATGAATCTCCGTTATGAACGACTCATTCACTTAGCCAACAATAGTACAAGTTTCTAGCACCGCAGCGTCTTGTTGTCATATTTTATTTACATTGTTTGCTGATTTTATTCAACCAAACTAGCATAAGCCTGGTATTTAGTGCGAATTAGTGCTACTTTCCTTATGATCAGTGATTGTATTATCATCAATGCTTGTTTAGCACAAAAGTTCGTAACATACGAAAACGTAAAAAACACAATCTTACCTATGAAATGTTCTGCCTTTGTGCTTTGTTATCTTTGTTTTTCTTTGGACCAAATGCATCTATACAATCCAAAAACAGGACATGGTGTTATAAGATGACGAAACATACCTTTCTTTTTGTAATGATAGTCAGGATTTTGCCCATTGCAGTTTAATGCAGGTGTTTCCTTTCAGCATGGTTTTGTTTGTGCACATTGGAGGATTTCCTGCTGTTATGACATTATAATGATATTCACGAATTATCAGCTGATATAATTGTATTGATATCAATTAGAGAAAGCACATTTAGCACACTGAATCTTTAATAGTTTCCATTATTATTATTCTATTAAATAACATTTTTTTATCTTTTGGTTTGGTCCAACTGAACTGAATTACAAGGTAGGGCTGCACAATATATCGTTACTGCATCGATATCGCAATGTGTTCATTCGCAATAGTCACATCGCAGGATATGCAATGTTGACTTTGTATTATAATTTACCATTTGCATGTTTTTCTGATTATTTTAAAATCATTTAACCATTAAAAGCTTTAATAATGACACGTTTTATTGAATTATTTTTATTTTTATTCTTCAATTACTGTCCTTTAATACTTTTACACTCTGAAAAACGATACAACGCTGTTTATTTCAATTGTATATTTTACTTTATTGTATTTATTTATGCTTGTAGATTCCATACGGGATAATCCTGATCAATCTAACATGAAAAATTCTGTCCAAAAAGAAATATTGTCATCTGGTAAAATTATACTTAATAGTGCACTTTATGTATCGCAGAATAACAAAACATCGCAATGTTCGATTTTTCCAATATCGTGCAGCCCTAACACAAGGGTATGCCAAGTCTTCTGATGCTTTGTCACATGGACCACTTTTTTATGAGACTACTAGATGTCATGTGCCTTTTTTGAAGCCTCTAAGTTTCTCTGTATATTCGTTGTAACAAATATAGCCGCTAGTACATTATTCAGATTTCCTGCTTCAAGGTTTGCAACTAAATAAGCAAAAATATAATAGCCAGAAATAGACAGAAATTAAATTTGTAGAAAAAAAAAACATCCCTTCATTTGACCTCAGCCAAATTTCGATTTTTTTATTACCATGGAAGCATGTCATATTATTATATAAAGACAAAGCTGTTCAATTACCACTTTGTAATTATGTTCATTCACTATGTTAGCCATAGCTTACGCTTCTATTTTGTGCTCTCCAAGGACTCCTGCCTCGTCTGTTCTGAGTGTCTATGAGTGGCGCCACAAGATTTGACTGCAGACATTTAAATGCAAATGAAAGACGATGATTCATGACCCTATTTATTGTTCTAATCAATTTCAGTCCAGCAAAATGTTTTATAGCGGTAAGGTGATCATAACGCAGAACACGGTGCAGCCGTCTGTAAATCAGGAGGAAAGTTTACAACTTGATAGAACTAATCAAGGAATGCAGCTATTTCACCCAGCGGCACTGTCATGGAACATCACTTATCTGGTTTTGATAGTTAAACTCCCAGGTGGCCGGCTATCGAGCATGACTGTCCTGGCCTAATGAGCAGTGCCAGTGCAGGACTTCACAGTGTTTGCTTTTGCAGGAAAGGAACAGTGGTCAACTCCACAGCACTGGTGTTTTTGGCGGCGACACTCATGGGCTTCAGCAGAATCTGTAGCTCACCTGAAATGGTCATCTTTGGCCGTTTTGTGACAGGAATACACTCAGGTATAAAACATAAGCAGGCGTAAGAAAGTATAACCTGACATGAATGGGCTTTGATATGCTTTTCTGGTCTTCACGTTCCAGGTATCTCTCTTAGTGTGGTGCCCATGTACCTGGGAGAGATCGCTCCTAAAAACCTGAGAGGCTTCTTGGGGCTCATGCCCAGCATTTTCATTTGCGCCGGAGTTTTTTTAGCTCAAGTTCTGGGCCTGCATGAACTTTTGGGAAAGGTATAACACTAAATCACCGTTAATAATTAATTAATCATTAAACAGTTACATTGGTCTTCTGCTTTCACAATGTTTGCTGTTTTGATTGACAGGAGGAGCACTGGCCTTTGTTTCTCTCTCTTGTTGTTGTCCCCACCTTTATCCAGCTGATGCTCTTACCGTGGTTTCCAGAAAGTCCTCGCTACCTGTTGATTGAGAAGCATAATGTTCACGCTACTATCACTGGTGAGAGAAATACTTTTGATTAAGAATTTGAAACACTTTACATACATTTCTAAATGCAAAACTTTCTGTTGATCAAATTTGCCCTGTTTTTTACTTTACAGTTTATATTTTATAAATTAGATTATTCGTTTGTAAAATGCAGCACGGTGGCTCAGTGATTAGCACTGTCGCCTCACAGCAAGAAGGTCACTGGTTCCAGTCTTGGCTAGGCCAGTTGGCATTTCTGTGTGAAGACTGCATGTTCTACCCGTGCTCACATGGGTTTTCTCCGGGTGCTCTTGTTTTCCCCCACAGTCAATTAAGGTGAATTGAATAAATTAAATTGGCCATAGTGTATGAGTGTGTGTGTGTGTGAATTTGAGAGTGTATGAGTGTTTGTCAATACTGGGTTATGACTGGAAGGGCAACCGCTGTGTAAAACATATGCTGGAATAATTGGTGGTTCATTACGCTGTAGTGACCCCTGATAAATAAGACATTAAGCTGAAGGAAAATGAATGAATGAAAATAATGTGTTAATTTGGTTTTTTTTTACAAAAATGTGTTAATATCCTTAAACCAGTTTTGTATAATACTTGTAGACTTGTATTTTTATTTTGTTTTTGTTTGCTTTAATCATAAAACACAAAATAAATTGATAATATATTAATAAAATTAATTTAGGGGGGTTTAAAATAAAAAAAAAAATGTGATGAACCTAAATATGCAAATTTACTGATACTCTAATATATTGTACACTTGTGCTTTTTGAGTACTTTTATTTTCAATTCACCACCACACCAGCAGACATCAATCGATGCAGACAATCATATTATAGCATCGTATCATATATTTCACAACAGTGACTGAAAATATTCAATTGGTCAAAATGCCAGTGGGGTTACAAACGTGATAAGATGAAGTGTCAGTGTGAGTGCCAATATAGAAATATGATATAAGGAAATATATGCAAATTGCATATATGGCACACAAGTTCATATTTGGATTTCACATATATTAACAAAAAATTGCAAAAAAGGTTGTCAATGTATTTTTTCAACCATATATATGCCAATCGGTGAATACATATAGAATTAGAGCTAATATGTTTGAACATATATGTACATATTTGTTATTCTGATGGTTGAAAAAATATGTAAATGCCTATTTTTACAATCTTTGGAAATATATGTTGCATATATGATATATATTTGACATATGTGAAATCCAAATATGAACTTGTATGTCATATATGTTATTTGCATATATTGTCAGTTGCATTATTCTTTATGGGTGTGGTGTGAATTGGCCTTCATATGTTGCTTTAATTAGTTCATTAACTGGTTATGTGTGCTATATGCCACAATAATAAAAATCCACCTCATGTTAAATACTTTGCAGACTTTGATACAGCTGAACATTAAACCATTACCTTGTGTTCTCTTTGTCTGTGCAGCATTGAAATGGTACAGAGCCAAATGTAACATCCAGGCAGAGATAGAGGAGATGCAGGAGGAGCAGCGCTCTCTGTCCTCAGTAGACACCGTGTCTGTTTGGCAGCTGATACTGGACCACACTGTTCGCTGGCAGGTCCTGTCTGTGGTGGTCATCAACATTGGCATGCAGCTGTCTGGCATTGATGCGGTAAGGTTAACATCATGGTTAAAATATTGAATTGACTGCACTGCATGCTTTATGAAAAGCTTGTCGTATGTGCCTACGATTTATAATGGTAAGGTGAAGAACAGTTCAGTATTTTTTAACCTTTAAAGCCTCACAAGATCCTCCAACATCACATAAACAGCAGAAAAACCAATCTGAGAACGCGTTAGCTATGAGCCTGAATTTGAAGTGGCTAAAGATCTCTCGTTTCTTTATTTTTCAGGAAGGCGAATTACCTTCTTTAGAGGGTTTGCTGAGCTGCAGATTAATTATTCATTATAGATTAATAATGACCGGGCTGACAGAAACCTCACTCTTTATCCATCAGAGCTTAACAAATAGTTTTTTTTCCAAGTGTTTATGCAATCTAATTTGCAAAGCCCTGCTACACTGATAAATATAGGCTATTATTCAAGCAAATTAGATGTATTTTTTAATTGTTACATCGTTAAGATGGTGATTATGGTGATTTGGCAGATGTAATTTTTATCTTTTTGATATATAACCATTTCCCTTTAAATCAGAGCTAACAACTGAGCAGATTGTGAATGCACAAAAGAATGAGGGTAGTGGTAGATCTGTTAACTGGCACCATTTCCTTAATATTGCAAATGCAGTGCCCTTTTATGGCATACAGTTGAAGTCAGAATTATTAGCCCCCTTTGAAATTTTTTTAAAATATATAAATATTTCCCAAATGATGTTTAACAAAGCAAGGAAATTTTCATCATTATACAATAACTTGCCTAATTACCCTATCCTGCCTAGTTAACTTATTAACCTAGTTAAGCCTTTAAAAGTCACTTTAAGCTGTATAGAAGTGTCTTGAAAAATATCTAGTCAAATATTATTTACTGCCATCATAGCAAAGATAAAAGTTATTAATCATAAAAGTTATTATTGATAAAAGTTATTAAGTTATTAAAAATCAGTTATTAGAGATGAGTTATTAAAACTATTATATTTAGAAATGTGTAAAAAAAATCTTATCTCTGTTAAACAAATTGGGGGGAAAATAAACGGGGGCTAATAATTCAGGGGGGCTAATATTTCTGGCTTCAACTATATGTGTTATGATCAGAATTAAATTTATGAAAAAAAATTCTGATGCATCTCAACATAAATTGTGTTGTTATGGATATAAAGGAACTAGGAAAAGCATTTTCCATAGGGTTTGCAGTACAAAATTGATACGCTGAAAAATGTTTGTTTTTTCCCAGAGATCATAAGCATTGTAAGACCCACAAATAATTTAATGGCAAAGTTCTAAAATTGTTTATTTAATCATTCATTTGATGTTGGCTAATTTGACTGTGTTTTAAGTGTTGTTCACAACCAAGGTGCAAATTACAGGGTTTGGGTGGGATTGACCCCCCCTTATTAATGGTTGATCCCTTGAAGGACATCAAAACAACTTGTATGGGAGGTCAGCGCTCTAAACAGTGAGAAATAGTTTGCTCTGATCTGTATCTTAAATACTAATATTACTAATTAAAATGATAGATAATATAAATGTAAATTTGACCACTAATGGATTATAAAATTGTGAATTCATAATTGCGTCAATCAGTCTGCGCCGATGGCATGCATTTTCTTGTAAAATATGTGTTTGTTTCTACATATAGCCTAAAGTAAAGTAAAATTAGATGTATAGTTTGACCTGCAGTAATAGCTAATCAGAGGATATTGTAGGTCAGAATGCACAAAAATATCCTACAAACCACTGACAACTTAAATATGCTTTATCAATTAAACAGATGTCATTTAAATAAATACATACATTTGATTCACTGAAGGATGTATCAGACAAAATAACATTACTGAAAAGTTGACCCCCCCTGTATAATTTGCACCCTGTTCACAATCAGTCAAGAGAATTCCACAATCTATGTTATAGATGAAAAAATATTTTGTAGACGTTCTGTCATGTGTTAATCATGTCTAATTTTCACAACCTCACAAAATAAATAAATAAAATGCATTATTCCAGCAAGGCGTTTTGCAGTGGCGATTTATTTGTTTAATCTATAAACAATTTAATCAGTTTAAATTACAGACAAAGCTTTCAAACATGAGTGACCTGCATTATTTAATAATCGCCTGCTTTTAAAGATGCTTTTATAGTATACACTAAAAGTGCTTTACTTGCTGGACAGCAGAACCAAATTTACTTAGTTTTAGCTGACTAAAGCGGAAAGAAAAGTAATATTTAAAAAATTTCAATTACTTAAAATCTGTTAAATAAATTTCTTATTCACTTATCCGAAGTCAAAAACACTCCTTTTTCTCATAATACACACAACACCATCACCTTTCTTTCTTTAAAGACCTCAAAAATTAAAATTGACTCACATTTTACTCACTCTCAAGTGGTTCCAAACCTTTAGGAGTTTTTATTTTGATGAAAGCTGAAAACCTGTAACCACTGACTTTCAAAGTAGGAAAAAATTAATACTATGAAAATCTTTGGTTACAGCTTTCAAACATATTTCAAAATATATTCTTTTGTGTTTATCTGAACAATAAAACTCATAAAGATTTAAAACAAATAAAGGGTGAGTAAATGATGACAGTACATTTTTTGGTGAACTATCCTTTTAATAAAATTATTAATTCAGGGATCTAAACCAGGGGTGCGCAAACCCTGTCCTGGAGGGCTGGTGTCCTGCAAAGTTTACTTCCAAACTAAATCAGACACACCTGAGCTAGCTAATCAAGCTTATACTAGGCTTTCTTGAAACATCGGAGGTTGAAGCTAAAATCTGCAGGACACCGGCCCTCCAGGACAGAGTTTGGAAACCCCTGATCTAAACAATGGAGGCCAAACAACAACTACATAGAAATATCCCTTTGGCACATTATAGTCAATGATGTTCTCCACTGCTCTTGTGCTTTGGTCGGCACAGCAACAAACTGCCTTTGGGAAGTGAAAGCCACTGAAATTAATGGGTTTCATAGCGCAGTGCTTCCCGCATTTGGTGTGAAAGCCACCTTCACAAGTGAAACCAGTGATGACAAGTGAAATCACCGCATAGCTTTTTTTGGCTTACATTTTTCTTGATTCCATTTTTCTCTTTTGGTCGAAAACCGAAAACTTGCATGCTGAAAATGTAACCAGCCGAAGTCATCGTCCTTTAGTATTGCATGCAAAGTAAATTTGTTTTCACCATGAAGAATCAAGGCATCTTTACAACATGTGAACCAAATTCTTTCAGGCCTCATCTACAACTACAGCATTTGTGCCCAGAAGCGGTTATAAAACTGGCATGAAAATCATAGGCTGGCATTATGCAAATATGTTACAAACTAGGGTTGCACGATATTGGAAAAATGTAACATTTCGATTTGTTTTATTCTGCAATATATATTACAATATGAATACAATGTTTCTGTATGGGAGTGCATCTGAATAAAATATAAGAAACAATCTACAAGTACAGATAAATTCAATAATCAAAAGATACATATTAAATAAACAGCATTTTATTGTTTTCCGAGGAGTTGATCAGTATTCAGGTATACAGTAGTTCAATAATCAAATGCAAAATAATAAAGTCGTCATTTTATAAACAATTCAATAAAATTTAAATTAAATCAAAATTAATTAAAATAAAATCAAAATTTATTAAAATTAATAATTAAAATTAATCGTTATTAATTTGTCAAAGTTATAATCGATATATTTTCTTAGACCTGGATGCTTTTAAAACCCTCACATAGTCACAGGCCTCAAAAAACACCTGCGAAATGATCAATTATAATCCAGACTCAACATTGCGTATAGTCGTGATGTGTCTATTGCAAATAATCACATTGTGATATCGATGCTGAAACCATATATTGTGCAGCCCTATTACAAACCTACATAGGTTTGGACAGGACATAATACTGACAACTCCTTTCAGGTACTTCAGAATTGCTTCCTCTTTGGTGAGACAATCGTTATCATGTTCTACATATTTAAACTTTGCAGATGTTTTACGCTTGCATACAGCTATATCACACGTAATATCAGGGACACTTTAAAAACCTTACCCTCAATTCCTCAAACTATATACATCTTGTCAAAATCTGTGAGCTGCTGTTGTCAAACCTAAGTAGGACTGTCCATGCAAGTTTGTCCTGTGGGGTTCTGATATTACAATTTGAATATTAAATGACATTGACTGTAGGGCCCTTAGGTGGCAGGTGACCCTGCGAGCGTCTGTGTGTGTGTTCAATGTAAATGGGGCTGACAGGTGGTGAGTCTTGGCTGACTTCAGCATGAGCAGCAGGAGAGAGGCAGGCCGTGTGTGTCCTCTACAGTCCCAGCAGCTCTCAAACCGTCTGTGTTCTCTCTGATTACCCCCCTGCCTAACCTCGCACGCAGCCCTCCAGCTCTCAAATTGAATCTGAAGTGTTGTACGCCGTAACTGCTCACAGTCTTGATATGCCACCTGTACAAGCCAAAATCACTATCCTTCCACTCAGCATCTCGTTTTTCTCCCCAGATTTGGTTTTACACCAACGACATCTTTCAGAACGCTGGAATCCCGGCCCCTGAGATCCAGTACACCACTGTAGGAACTGGAGCTATAGAGATTGTTGCAGGCCTCGTAGGGGTGAGTTTTTATGGTCTACAGATGCCTTCACAGACTCGAATGTAGAAAATGCTTTATTTATTGATAGTGGTCTGATAGGGTAATATAGTGGTGCAAAATATCAGACATCAAATGGTTTATTGCTTCACGGTAAACATCCTTAAAGTGAAATAAAGGGCACCTATGGTGAAAAATCTACTTTTTAAGCTGTTTAGACAGAAATGTGTGTAAGTATCGTGTATAGACCGTCATATTGGGGTGAAATAAACACACCCAGTCCTTTTTTTTCAAATATAACAACATAAAAACGGTGGACCAATTGGAGCGGTTTTCAGATCGCATGTCAGAACAATTATAAAAGAAGACGCTTTGTGGACGTTAAATCGTGTTTATTTTGTACATTAATATAACAGATATCCATACAGCAGTGGATATTACCAGTATCATGTCACATATGCGTGCAAAACGAGTGCAAAGCTTAACGCGCTGTCTCTCTCTCTCTCTCTCTCTCTGTGTGTGTCTGCTGCGCTGTGTGTGTGTGTCTGTGTGTGTGTGTCTGCTGCGCTATGTGTGTGTGTGTGTGTGTGTGTGTGTGTGTGTGTCTGCTGCGCTATGTGTGTGTGTGTCTGCTGCGCTATGTGTGTGTGTGTATGTCTGCTGCGCTATGTGTGTGTGTGTGTGTGTGTGTATGTCTGCGCTATGTGTGTGTGTGTATGTGTCTGCGCTATGTGTTTGTGTCCTCGCTGTGTGTGTGCGTGAACTGTAATGACATTGTGTGTGACTCATTGTTGCAACGCCACAAAAAATGCATCAAATAGTGATTGTTAAAGTTCTTACTGTAGTATTTCTCACACACATTACGTGAGATCTGCTTCCTGAGGCAGCCGAGGGCGGCGATTGCTGACAAGCACGTGGGAACGGTGGGCGGGGAGGACTAGCCTTAAAGGGCCAGTACAAAAAAAAACAGCAAAAACTTTTTTCCAGCTATAATATAGACACTTTAAACAGCTATAATAAATATTCTGATGGGTGTTTTGAGCTGAAACTTTACAGACACATTCTGGGGACACAAAAGACTTATATTAAATATGTAAAAAGGGGTAACCTATGTGCCCTTTAAGTTTAGTTCAGTGCACTAAAAAATGGTTTCACACAATTTATATAAGCAGAATTTTTAAAAACTTATTTAGTTATGTTTAACTTAAATTGTTTAAATTAAGCCCAAATAAATTGTTTACAACCACTTAACTTAAAAAAAATTTAAATCCAATTAAATCATCTTTGAATCATTTTTTTTCAATGGCAATGCTTTTTTCTCTGAAGTATATAACTAACAAAACAGTTATAGATCATTTATTACTGTATTTCTGGGTAATATTAACCATTTTTTACAATTTGAAATATGCTGACTTTTACTATAAAGAGATATATAAATAGAAATAGTGTCACACAAGCAAACCATACACAAATGTGCACACTTTGTGTATGGTTTGCTTGTGTGACACTATTTCTGGGTATAGGATATTACACAATATTTTTCACAATCAGTACATAAATTCCTGTTTTTATGTTGAAAGGTATTGAAACACAATAATTTGTTGTGGTGTAAAGGGACCTAAAGTAGTTATTTTTTAATTGTTTATAAATATGTAATTAATTTTACAGCATTTATGAAAAAACTTGTACACACATTTTTGTTCTGTAACACTTTACAATGAGTTCACCATAATTAATGTTATTAATGTTAATGTATTTACTAACATGAATAAACTATGAACAACATTTATTGCAGTATTTACTCATTTGTTAACTAATTTGTTAACATTAGTTAATGAAAATAAAGCTGTTAATTGTTAGCTTAGTTCATTAAATAATGTTAACAAGCACAACTATAATTTTATACATTAATAATGCATTATTGTTAAATATCATTAATAAATGCTGTAACTAATTTTCATTAAAGGTTTCATTAACTAATAGAACCTTATCGTAAAGTGTGAGCTTTTGTCCCTCAACAATGCAATTGTTGTTTGTAAAACAAGGATCATTACCAGCCTCATGGGTTGAGTTTCTATATTGTATTTATACTGAGTTTAGCATAAAAATTGTTTCAATTTATGAATGATTTAAAATATTATGTGTATTGTATAGTGATGCAATAATAGTGTAATAGTTTATAAGACAGCACTTGAAGTATTACTTCATTAGTTTTTAATAAAATTAGTAAACTTCCTTAAAATTTAAGCATAAATCTAGCAAAATATATTACTAATGTACTATTAAATTATGACAAAATAAACCTAAATAATAATTTTCTAAAATATATCATAAGTATACATGTGTATTTTGCTTTACAAGCAAATTAAGGCTGATTACATACACTCACCGGTCACTTTATTAGGTACACTTGTCCAACTGCTCATTAACGCAAATTTGTAATCAGCCAATCACATGGCAGCAACTCGGTGCATTTAGGCATGTAGACATGGTCAAGACGATCTGCTGCATTTCAAACCGAGCATCAGAATGGGGAAGAAAGGTGATTTAAATGACTTTTTAATGTGGCATGGTTGTTGGTTCCAGCCGGGCTGGTCTGAGTATTTCAGAAACTGCTGATCTACTGGGATTTTCACACAAAACCATCTCTAGCATTTACAGAGAATGGTCCAAAAATGAGAAGTTCTGTGGGCACAATTGCCAGAAGTCAGAGGAAAATGGCCAGACTGGTTCGAGCTGATAGAAAGGCAACAGTAACTCAAATAACCACTCGTTACAACCGAGGTATGCAGAAGAGCATCTCTGAACGCACAACACATCAAACCTTGAGTCAGATAGGCTACAGCAGCAGAAGACCACACCGGGTGCTACTCCTGTTGGCTACAATTCGCACAGGCTCACCAAAATTGGACAATAGAAGATCAGAAAAATGTTGCCTGGTCTGATGAGTCTGGATTTCTGCTGCAACATTCGGATGGTAGGGTCAGAATTTGGCATCAATAACATGAAAGCATGGAACGATCCTGCCTTAAATCAGCGGTTCAAGCTGCTGGTGGTGTAATGATGTGGGGGATATTTTCTTGGCACACTTTGGGCCCATTAGTACCAATTGACCATCGTGTCAACGCCACAGCCAACCTGGGTATTTTTGCTGACCATGTCCATTCTTTTATGATCTTCTGATGGCTACTTCCAGCAGGATAACTATTCATAAATATATCATAAATATTTTCATTACCTTGTTGAATCTATGCTACAAAGGATTAAGGCAGTTCTGAAAGCAAAAGGGTGTCCAACCTGGTACTAGTAAAGTGTACCTAATAAAGTGGCCGGTGAGTATATACCACTATAAAAAGGATCATTGTAGGCCTCATAGGGGTTACTTTTCATAAAATATCAACATTTTCACAGCGTCAATTATTGATAGATCTAAAAGACTATCTGACAGGGTTATATGGTGGCACAAAATAGTTTATTAGGTATCACTAGGTCTATTACTTTGCTAGAGCTGCTACATTTGAGGAAGAACGTCTCTTCATATCTCAATCATTTTCATTTAGCTTTACTCTCAATCTTCTCCAGCTTGCGTTGTGTGTATTTTTCTGCAGTGACACTCATAAAAAAGACACACACACACACATACACACTATATAAGATGAGCGCTAGAGAGACGGATGTGTCTTGTTTTTGCCGCCTCCTTCATTGGGTCACATCTCGGAGCTGTAATGAAGGCCAGATACAGTCTCTCTCTCTCCCAGTTGCGTCGCTTAGCCGGGATTTAGTGATGCACCAGCAGCAACCGGAGAGAAAGAGGCGCTGTTAGTCAGAAGAACTCATTGCTGTCAGTGTCAATTGGCCCTCACTCGGGAGGCGAATGGCACACGAGAGGAAGGCTAGAGATTGGTTATAAAATTACAGCTATTCATTCTTATGTCAGCTTCGCCTGCCTTTAAGTCAACAGCGCACAGCTTTAGCGCTCAATTTTAGCAGCACTTAATGAAAAAACAAGGTTCCACTTTATGCTTGCATGACATTCGCTTTCAAAAAAAGGAGAGAAAGCCATTCTTTTTAGACAGCGGTTACTAATTAATGTGTATAAGATTTTTAAAAAGGAGCCTATTGTGAGCATTTACATTGAATGGCTTGTTTTGTCTTTCAGTGTTTCACTATTGAGCGTCTTGGACGAAGGCCATTGATAATTGGAGGTTTTGGTGTCATGGGAATGTGTTGTGCTGGGATAACGTTATCTCTTATTCTTCAAGTAAGTGAAATAAAGGCAATAAAGTGAAAAATGCATAATCAAAGTGCCTTTTAATAATTAAAAATTTTTTGCATGTAGTTATGAATTCACACTTGAACATTGAACATTACCTCATCATTTAGTCTTCATCATGTGGTTTTAAACCTTTGTTAGTTTCTTTGTCCAGTGAAACACAAAAGAAGATATTTTGAACAATGCTGGTTGCTGGGACCTATCAACTTTCATAGTAGGAAAGAAATACTATGGAAGTCAACCAACATTTTTCTAAATATCTTCTTTTGTGGGTAACTCTTTAGAATAGTAATGGTCCATTGGTTAATGTGTTTACTAACATTATCTAAGTATGAAAACTCGCGTAAAGGATTGATTAATTATAGTTCAACATTCACTAATGCAGTATTAGAATCAAAAGTTGTACTTTTTGACATTACAGGGTATCCGCGGGGTCTTAAAATGTCTTAGATTTCAAAATCTAAATTTTAGGACTTAAAGTATTAAATTCACTGAAATATTGCGTTGAAAGTCTTAAATCATCATAAAATCAGGTCTTAATTTTTGTATGTCCATGTAAAACTACCCAATAGGGCCAACACCCATCCAATCATTTGGCATAAAGCGTCTAATTATTAGCCCCCCTTTGATTTTTTTTTCTTTTTTTAAATATTTCCCAAATGATGTTTAACAGAAATATTTTTTCTTCTGGAGAAAGTCTTATTTGTTTTATTTTGGCTAGAATTTTTGGTAGAATTTTTCGATAGTCTACAGAACAAACCATCTTTATACAATAACTTGCCTAATTACCTTAACCTGCCTAGTTAACCTAATTAACCTAGTTAAGCCTTTAAATGTCACTTTAAGCTGTATAGAAGTGTCTTGAAAAATATCTAGTCAAATATTATTTACTGTCATCATGGCAAAGATCAAATAAATCAGTTGTTAATGAGTTATTAAAACTATTATTTTTAGAAATGTGTTGCAAAAATCTTCTCTATTTTTAGTGAAAAAAATAAACAGGGGGCTAATAATTCTGACTTCAACTGTATATCCAGGGTGGGCCATTTGTATGGATATACCTCCATAAACTTATTGGGAATTTTACAAGAAAAAACAATGGTGTGCTTGGTTTTAACGTAACTTTATTCTTTTGTGAGTTATTTACAAGCCCCCTCACATATACTAATGTGCCACAAACAGGACGTTAATATCACTAAATATTCCCATTTATTAAGGTGTATCCATATAAATGGCCCACCCTGTAGATAATGTACTCATAAAATATGATAAAATAAACCTAAATTATTATTTTTTTTAAATATATTATGAATATACATGTGCATTTTGCTTTTCAAGTAAATTTAATACACATTTAATACACCACTTTACAGGATTAGAAGTTGTGCTTTTTAACATTACATGATATCCACGGAGTCTTAAATGTCTTAAATTTCAAAATCATTTTAGGACTTAAAAAGTCTTAAATTCACTGAAATATTGCGTTGTAAGTCTTAAATCATTTTAAACAGATCTTCATTTACATTCCATCTATAATTCCATCTCAATAAAAGTTTTTTTAAAGTTTATTTATTAACTCTATTTACCAATATGGTTTATTACAGTACCTTCCTAACAATAACATTGGTTTTGCATGTTTTTTTTATCTTTTTTTATT
Organism: Danio aesculapii; assembly: GCF_903798145.1. Classification (NCBI taxonomy): domain Eukaryota; kingdom Metazoa; phylum Chordata; class Actinopteri; order Cypriniformes; family Danionidae; genus Danio; species Danio aesculapii. Next base: position 24,870,445 of record NC_079447.1, on the reverse strand, counting down.
TGATCTCGCCCATTGGAAAAAATTCTTAGCATTAAACCTTGTGTAAGTCTCAAATGTCATTTATAATGGTGTTAAAAAGGTCATAAAAAGTCTTAAATTTGACTTGATGAAACCTGTAGAAACCCTACACAAAATGAGTTAATGTGAACTAACATAAACTAATGTTATTTAACTTAAATAGCATTAAGTAGCATTAACAAAGATGAATAAATACTATAATAAATGTATTACTAATTGTTTGTTCATGTTAATAAATACATTGACATTAACTAATGGACCATTATTTTAAAACGTTACCCTTTTGTGTTCAATAGAAGAACGAAACAAGTGAACAAGTTTTTTTTTGTGAACTATTCCTTTAATAACATTGTACTATCATCATCTTTGCAGACACATGTTCCTTTTATGAAATATGTGAGTGTGGGGTGTGTGGTTGGGATTATCGCTGGATTCTGCATTGGGCCTGGTGAGTTTGTGTGTGTGTGTGTTTCACTCTTTTTTTTTTTTGTTAATCTACATCTAAATTAATGTACACGGCTACATGAGTTTACGTCATGCTCAGACACATTTAGTAAAGCACTGCTCAATTGGATGAGTAGTCGTCTGCTCTTTGACCCTGAATTCCCACATGACGTCTTCAAATAGTGAAATAGCGACACCTGGGGGTAGAATTTGGAAAAGCAGTTGATGAGTTCTGACCTTTAGACCTTAATAAAATCTTTTTAAACATTGTAAAATAAATTATATATAATTTATTTTAAATTAAATATATACAGTTGTAATCAGAATTATTAACCCCCCTGAATTATTAGCCCCCCTGTTTATTTTTCCCCAATTTCTGTTTAACGGAAAGATTTTTTCAACACATTTCTAAACATATTAGTTTTAATAACTCATTTCTAATAACTGATTTATTTTATCTTTGCTGTGATGGCAGTAAATAATATTTGACTAGAAATTTTTCAAGACACTTTTATACAGCTTAAAGTGACATTTAAAGGCTTAACTAGGTTAATTAGCTTAACTAGGCAGGTTAGGGTAATTAGGCAAGTTATTGTATAATGATGGTTTGTTCTGTGGACTATTGGAAAAACAATATAGCTTAAAGGGGCTAATAATTTTGACCTTAAAATAGTTTTTAAAAAATTAAAAACAGCTTTTATTCTAGCAAAACAAAACAAATAAGACTTTCTCCAGAAGAAAAAATATTATCAGACATACTGTGAAAATTTCCTTGCTCTGTTAAACATCATTTGGGAAATATAAAAAGGGCGTTTAATTTCCTTCGTTTATTTTTTTATATTTGCTGATGTCATTATATTTGGGATTATGGAATTTTAAGTAGGTCTTTAAGTAGTTTTTTTTTCTTCGCAATTTAATTAGTTTTTGTTATTATAATAAATCCCAGTACACATTTTATTAATCTGTATTTTCATTTTAGTTTTTTTAGTACTTTTATTACATTATTTTTTTAACTAGCTGAAATAAAATGAATACAATTAATGTTTTTATTTTATTATTTAAATAATTTATACACACACACATATATATATATATATATATATATATATATATATATATATATATATATATATATATATATATATATATATATATATATATAGTTTGTAGTTTTATTGTTTGTATTTAAATGCACATTGCCTAACAATTTAGCCTTCTGTATTTTTGAGCACATTATCAGAAGCTACATTGCACAAACATAGGTTAATGGGTTTATTAGTTTACACAAAATATAAAAATATGTCAGATTCCTAATTTCATAAATAGTGAAATTTTGGTCATTCTTAAATAGTACCAATAACAGTGTAGAGGTGTTAAAAGTAATTAAATTAAATTAGGAAATGCATCCAGACTGAGTTACGTTAAACCGATGTAACAACAATAATAATGTTTCACTGTTGAAAAGAAGAGACGGAAGTTCTAAAGAGTTTCAAACCTCAAAGTATGAAAGTTTAAGTACGTACTTTCCTCTATTAGAGGCACCATGAGCATCAGCCTCTAGTTTATGCACACAATAAGAGCAGAGAGGAGCAGCTCTGCTACAGTGATGAATGAGACTACAAGTGCTTTACTGAGTTGATGCATTATCCAACCCAACTCCAAAATCTATAATTCATTCTCAGGCCCCAGTCTCAATCGGTGTAATTACGTCTTTAATTAGGATTTTTTATGGCTCATTGTTCATAAACAATGATGAATATGGCTTTTTAAGACAAAATCCTGCATGAACAATGAATTACAAGCAGAGTTCCTTATCAATTTAACTGCAGCGCGCCTCCTGCTGCAATTATCACGCACAAATAATGAAGCCATCGCTTGGCTTGTTCCTGAATTCATTACATTTGAAATAACACCTTGTGCCTCCTTATTTTTCACTTGTAACCAAAAGGGATTAGAACTTAAGCAGTGGAACAATCTCTGCTTCCTGCATATTGAGATAACGAGCACTTCATAAAGCTAGTTTATTATCCTCCCTCCAAGAACTGTTGCGCAAAAGCGGCGTGCGCATACAATTGCATGAATGTGCACCTCAAATATTTAGCTTTTATGCATTTTATCAGCCTAAAACAACAGCTTGATTTGAGTTTTTGCAGTAGTTGTACTTTTAAATGCGTAACTGAACATGAAAAATGTATATTTTTATGAATTTTTGGCATGGTGGTGAATGCTGAGCTTTTAATGACATCCAAAGGCTTCACTAGTTTGTATGCAAGTAAACTTTAAAACAACAAGAAAACAAATTGACTTAAAATGACAAATAATCCCAAATAAAATGACACCAGCAAATTTCAAACAAATAATTTAAAGATATTAATAAAAATGCAATAGCATCTCAATGGTACTAAAAATAGCACTCGCATATATATTTATTAACATATTTTAATAAACAAGATTGTCTTTAATGTATTAAAATATTTAAGGGTGCAGATATCACAGCAGATGAAATTGAGCTATGTACAGTTGAAGTCAGAATTATTAGCCCCCTTTGAATTTGTTTTCTTTTTAAAATATTTCCCAAACGATGTTTAACAGAGCAAGGACATTTTCACAGCATGTCTGGTCATATTTTTTCTTATGGACAAAGTTTATTTGTTTTATTTTGGCTAGAATAAAAGCAGTTTTTTAATTGTTTAAAACCATTTTAAGGTCAAAATTATTAGCCCCTTTAAGCTATATATTTTTCGATAGTCTCCAGAACAAACCATCGTTATACAGTAACTTGCCTAATTACCCTAACCTGCCTAGTTAACCTAATTAACCTAGTTAAGCCTCTAAATGTCATTTAAGCTATCTAGAAGTGTCTTGAAAAATATTTAGTAAAATATTATTTACTGTCATCATGGCAAAGATAAAATAAATCAGTTATTAGAAATGAGTTATTAAAACTATTATGCTTAGAAATGTGTTGATCAAATCTTCTCTCCGTTAAACAGAAATTGAGGAAAAAATAAACAGGGGGCTAATAATTCTGACTTCAACTGTAGTTCTTTGATTGTCCTTGTTAAATAAAGAATTAAAAATATATAAAAATGTAAGTTTTTAAAATGGAAACTGAAAATGGAAAATGGTAAAAAAAACATTGTGAAATGTGGCTGAAACAACTGTTAATTTGCATTAATTATGCAACAATAACTTTTATAAGGGGTTCAAAGACAGTAGTGTCACAACAGCGTGTGAATATAAGCAGCCTCTAATGGTCAAAATATTTTTTTTTTAGAATTACACTTCATAAAAACAGTCTGCAGAAACACTTTGATAGACTTTCTTATTTTGTACATGTCATCTGAAGGGGAAATGCCCCACCCATTAGTGAGGATCTCACTGAGGCGCAGGCATTTGTAGCTCCGCCCTCTGGCTGGGAGCTCATTTAAATTTAAAGCAACAGTCACCAAAAAGGAACAATTAAAATCAAAACCTAAAAGATTCAAATAGTTAAAAAAGGATCTGTGGAGGATGTTGAGCTGAAAATACATTTATTTTACATCTAGTAAAAAGGGGCATAATAGGTCACCTTAAATTACTTTAAAACTTAGAACATTATTCGCTGGTTATTTAAAAATCTTTGTCAAATTGTGGTGACTCTTTTTCGATTATTTGTTGGATAACCCTTTAAATAATAAAGCTGAGCAAAAAAATAAATATTTATCTTTATCTATGAAGTCAGAATTATTAGCCCCCCTGTTTATTTTTTTCCCCAATTTCTCTTTAATAGAGATAAGATATTTTCAACACATTTCTAAACATAATAGTTTTAATAACTCATTTCTAATAACTGATTTATTTTATCTTTGCCATGATGACAGTAAATAATATTTGACTAGATATTTTTCAAGACACTTTTATACAGCTTAAAGTGACATTTAAAGGCTTAACTAGGTTAATTGGGTTAACAAGGCAGGTTAGGGTAAGTAGGCAAATCATTGTATAATGATGGTTTGTTCTGTAGACTATTGAAAAAAAATGGCTTAAAGGAGCTAATAATTTTGACTTTAAAATGGTTTTGAAAAAATTTAAAACTGCTTTTATTCTAGCCGAAATAAAACAAATAAGACTTTCTCCAAAAGAAAAAATATACTGTGATATATATATATATATATATATATATATATATATATATATATATATATATATATATATAAACATATTGTATATATAATCATACTGTTCCTTGCTCTGTTAAACATAGTTTGGGAAATATTTAAAAAAGAAAAAAAATTCAAAGGGGGGCTAATAATTCTGACTTCAACTGTAACTTAACATTTTGTGGAACGGTGGCTCATTGGTTAGCACTGTCGCCTCACACCAAAAAGAACGCTGGTACGAATCCCAGCTAGGCCAGTTGGCATTTTTGTGTGGAGTTTGCATGTTCTCCCCATGTCCACGTGGGCTTCCTCCGGGTGCTCCGGTTTCCCCCACATTCCAAAGACATGCGCTATAAGTGAATTGGATTGGCCATTCAGAACTAAACTGGCCATAGTGTATGAGTGTGTGTGTGTGTGTGTGAATGAGAGTGTATGGGTGTTTCGCAGTAATGGGTTGCAGCTGGAAGGGCATCCGCTGCTTAAAACTTATGCCGGAATAGTTGGCGGTTCATTCCACTGTGGCGACCCCTAATAAATAAGAGAGTGAGCCGCAGGAAAATGAATGAAGAATCTAACATTTTATCCATGTAAATAGTTAATGCCTTCTGTCTGTTGAGATATTACTCAATTATTGATATAGTATTAGCATGGATGTGTCTGTTTTTTAGCGGGAGTTCCGTTCCTGATCACGGCTGAGCTTTTTAAGCAATCCCATCGTCCCGCTGCTTATACTGTCGGAGGATCGCTTAACTGGATGTCCAACTTCACCATTGGCTTCATCTTTCCATTCCTTCAGGTAACATTTCGCTCAATGCAACTGAAAGCAGTCAAAGCTAATAGCAGATTACTAAAAAGCCTTAAAGGAATAAGTTCACCAAAAAGTGAAAATTAGCCCATAATTTACTCTGGATATATGACTCTCTTCTTTCAGACACACACAGCATGAATAGTTTCACTTTTTATCTTGGCTCTTGCATGCTATATAATTGTTGTTGGGTAGTGGCCAGTTTTTAGTGGTAGTTTTTCTTTTTTTAGTGGCCATCATTTCTTCTAAAAGTGCATAAATCTTTTAAAAACTAACCCATACGCCACCTAGTGGTTAACACAGGTCTTATAAAGTAAATCGATTTTTGTTTTTGTAACAAAAATATAAAAAAAATTTAATTATAACCTCAAATCCCTGACTTAGAGCAGCTGCCAAATGTGCATTGTCGACAACTTCTTGGCTGACATCTGCCTCGATGTATTGTCTTCCTTGTGCATTGAAAATAATTCAGCTGTTTTAAAAAGGAGTAACTTGGTTATCCTATTTCTCTGCTACAGATGTCTGCTGGGTCCTACTGCTATCTGGTGTTCTGCGTCGTGTGTCTTTCAGTGGCCATCTACGTGTACATTATCATTCCAGAGACAAAAAATAAGACGTTTGTGGAGATTAGTCAGATGTTTGCTACTAAAGAGGCTGTGGAAGAGAGTCAGGCCCTCACTCACCCAGACCAGCTCAAACTGAAGAAGATGAATGGATACGGCTCACTGGAGAATGGTTCGCTTGAATTCGATAGCTCTTCCTCCTGTCCTTAAACTCCTAAAAAAAGAAGAACAACATGTAGTTTTAAGGTTTAGGAATTAGATTGGGGACATTTGGCTTTAATGGTCTTTTTTCATTCTGTGCTTTAAACTTTGCACCAACATGTAAACTAACTCTCAGAGTATTGGTAGAATGTTAGGCTACATTTTAACACAGCTAACAAAAACTGACTTTGTTTATACTGACTTTGTTTAGAGTTTTAAAAAAGATCTCCATCCACCCTTCGTGACCGAAAATGCAGGTCAAAAGCTAAAAATAGCTTTACAATTATAGTACAACATTACAGCTTATTTATACAATTATTAAGTAAATCATTAGTTTTGTTGAGAGACAAAAAAGTAATCTGTTGGATAAATAATATCGCAGCAAATCTTTGACTTTTATTCATAAAGAACAAGATAAAATCATAAAATATAAGTAACTATATTATTGTAGTAAACAACATTTTACATTTTTGAAATAAACAGGTATTAAATAAAACACCAATTATAATAGTATTTGTTATAAATTACAGTTTCCCAGTGATGGGTTGCCGCTGGAAGGGCATCCGCTGCGTAAAACATGTGCTGGATAAGTTGGCGGTTCATTCTGCTGTGGCGACCCCTGATTAATAAAGGTACTAAGCCGAAAAGAAAATGAATGAATAAAACCACACTATTAAATCACGTTGAGAGAAAAAGGTCACATTTGGCACAAGTTGGCACTAAATCCTTTAAGTTTTAACATTATTCAGAAGAGAATGATATGAAAATCTTAAAAAATGTAAATATATAATAAATAAACACAAATTTCAATGGCATTCACTATAAAAACACTCATTTTTTTATCTTACAGATAAGAGTAAGACATCGCTCAAAATTGTAAAAACAAAACATTGTGGCCTTTTAAAATAAAGAAATCAAACAAGATGTGATTTCTGCCACCTCTGTTTTGAACTTAAGACATGCTACAAAAAAATAGCAACCCCGGCTCAATCTTACAACCAACCGCTATATGCATTTCTGGAGAGCGCCAAATACGTCCCAGGAGGTACTTTTTTGCAGTTTTTCTTTTTGCAAATCCACCAGACGCCGCTGTGTATGCTTTTTGAGATTTCAAATATCTCTCTCGAGTGCCATTTATGCCTGCTGTTCTCTCAGAAATCCACCAGAGGCCGCTGTTGACTGAATGACTGACTGACTGACTGATCGACTGACCCAACCTCCTCTTTCCCTAAACCCAACCAATAGTGTTTTTAAAAGCAATCCAGACAAAGAAAATCCCTCGCCTGATTTTACCACGTTTTCAGATTTGACCACATTCTCACTCTGTTATTTAGATGTTTATTTTATTTTTTGGCTTCTGTTTTTTTCTTGCCTGCTTTTTGGAACCGTTCTACCCATCGTCGTGGTCAAATCCTCTCTATGTCTCAAGTCCGCTGACATACTGGTACAAACTAGTAACAGCGGGAAAGCCGTCCATACGGAGGTAAGCGCAAAAAGAAACTGTCATATCATCGCGTAGCGTTCATTTTAAAGATGAAATGCGGCCATATGTACTTCTGGCTACATAATTCGCGATCTCCATAAATGTATTTAGGGCTACGTTTTCAGAATGAGCCTATGTTGAAAAATAGACAAAAGTCAGCATTATGGTCATGTGAGAAAGGCTTTATGAATCGAAGAAAGATATGCAATGATCCAGAACAGCTAATCAGGGTGTAAATGTAGGGAGCAACTTTTCAAAAATCTGTAATCTTTTTAGTTTTCAAACAAAAAAAGAAGCCTGCAGCAACTCCAAAAGTTTTTGTTGGTCACAAATTCCAGAGTAGTATGGACACCCATCACTAGCAAAGGTTATGCATTTTAACACATTAAAACACTAGTGTAAATGTAGCCTTAGGCTAGGATTAGGGTTAATAGGATAAGTACGTCGTAGAATGTGTTTGGAGATCATCAAAATAAAGGGTTAGCAGACAGTCTACTAATACTCTAATGACTGTTAGCTGACGTGTAGTTGTAAAGTTTCTTATAGTTACTATTGTTGACCATCAAAATAAAGTGTATCCATTAGACTAAACTCCTGATCTTACCAATTATCATCCATGCATTAAACGCCTGACTGAAAGGCACAGTTAAGCAGCTGTGAATTTTACTTTTGTGTGCAGTGCAAGTCTGCGAGAATGTCTACTTATCCTCAAAACAAAATTGAGCTGTAATTAGCTTTTACAATCAGAATCCGATTTGGAAAGTTTTGCAGTCATGCTCATAAACCCAGCATATTTCCGCAATATTGATGCTTAAACACCCTTTGTGATGCCTTGTTTGCAAGGACAGTGCCATATACATGCATCGCCACATGTATATTGTTTTTTTGACTTGTTTGAAATCACAAACTACACTCAATGACTATCTATCATGTTTATTCAGGAGAGAAATGTATATAGGCCGTATACATATTTGAATGAGAGTATATATATATATATATATGTGTGTATTTGCAGTGATCTCTTGCACATATTATTTTGAGTGTTAAATGACACTGAATCATTTAGTAATGCTCAGGTGCCAATGTACAGTACCACCTTATCAGAGACTGCTGTAGCAACTTTAAATACATTGGGATCGAAATGACAGACATTTTACAGTACCTTTTTTCCAGAATTGATGTTGTTATATTTACATTTATGTATATGCTATAGATACATTACTGATCAAACGTTTGTGGTCAGAATATTTTGAAAGAAATTAATACTTTTATTCAGCAAGTATGCATTGATCAAAAGTGAGAGGTTTTTATTACAAAAGATTATCATTTCAAATCAATGCTGTTTTATTAATGAATTCATATATTTTTGAAGAATTATGTGACACTAAAGTCCGGAATCTGGACTCCCTGCTGAAAATTCAGCTTTGATGTGACAGTAATGAATGAGATTTCAAAATATATTAAAAGAGAAAAGAGTTATCACATTTTTCAATATCATTGTTTTTATAGCACTTGATTAAATAAATGCATCCTTGTTGAGCATTAAAAACATATTTAAAAAACGTTATATATATATATATATATATATATATATATATATATATATATATATATATATATATATATATATATATATATATATATATATATATATATTTATATATATATATATGTATATACACTCACCGGCCACTTTATTAGGTACACCTTATTAGTAGCGTGTTGGACCCCTTTTGCCTTCAGAACTGCCTTAATCCTCTGTAGCATAGATTCAACAGAGATTTTGGTCCATATTGACATTATAGAATCACGCAGTTGCTGCAGATTTGTCGGATGCCCATCCATGATGCGAATGTCCCGTTCCACCAAATCCTAAATGCTCTATTGGATTGAGATCTGGTGACTGTGGAGGCCATTTGAGTACAGTGAACTTATTGTCATGTTCAAGAAACAAGTCTGAGATGATTCGCACTTTAGGACATGGTGCAGTATCCTGCTGGAAGTAACCATCAGATGATGAGTACACTGTGGTCATAAAGGGTTTGACATGGTCAGCAATGATACTCAGGTAGGCTGTGGTGTTGACACGATGCTCAATTGGTACTAATGGGCCCAAAGTGCAAAGAAAATATGCCCCACACCATTACACCACCACCAGCCTGAATGTTTATATAAGGCAGGATGGATCCATGCTTTTATGTTGTTGATGCCAAATTCTGACCCTACCATCCAAATGTTCCAGCAGAAATCGAGATTCATCAGACCAGGCAACATTTTTCAATCTTCTATTGTGCAATTCTGGTGAGCCTGTGTGAATTGTAGCCTCAGTTTCCTGTTCTTAGCTGACAGGAGTGGCACCCAGTCTGGCCATTCTCCTCTGACCTGTGGCATCAACAAGACATTTATGCCCACAGAACTGCCGCTCACTGGATATTTTATCTTTTTCAGACAATTCTCTGCAAACCTTAGAGGTGGTTGTGCATGAAACTCTCAGTAGATCAGCAGTTTCTGAAATACTCAGACCAGCCAGTCTGGCACCAACAACCATGCCACGTTCAAAGTCCCTTTCTTCCCCATTCTAATGCTCGGTTTGAACTGCAGCAGATCGTCTTGACCATGTCTACATGGTCTTGCTGCCGTGTGATTGGCTGAATAGAATTTTGCATTAACGAGCAGTTGGACAGGTGTACCTAATAAAGTGACCTGTGAGTGTACACATATATATTCCGTTTATTATATATACATTTTAATCTAATTTCTTTGTATATTTAAAATTATATCTGACTTCACATTCACTAAAATTATTTTTAGAGCATTCAAAACTTTATAACAGCAAATAAAAGTGTCTCAAAATGAGCCTGTGGTAAGTCATTTATTGAGAACATCAGGGTGCGGAGTGAAAAAAGCTTACAAAGCAGGATCTGAGTACAGACACTGTTGGTTTCTGCCAAAGAGCGCCATTGCCAGTCAGAGAAGAGCTTCATTAACTCACTGAAGAGGCAGATTTAATGCTTAATTAAAGAGAAGAGTCTCTCACCTTCCCCTATGGATTCCAAACAGCTGTATGGCAAATTATATTCAGCTACACATTAGAGACCCCCCTTTAATATAGCTTCCATGGAGGGCAGTACATTACTGCATCTAAGGTATGTAACGGGGATTATGGACATGTATATAAAGAGAGCGTATTGTACATGTGCAGTGTTGTCTTTGCTCTTTCAACCCAGGCTTGTGAGAGTACGAATGTGTTTCTGGGGTCTGTGAAGCCCCTGGGCAGTGCTCTCCATCTGTGTGAGCCTCTCCAGATCCCCCTGAAGAGACCTGCACAGACTAATGATATCATACGCCTGCGTCTCCCGCTCCAGCAAGAGGAATTGTGAGCTGAATTGTGTCTGGCTTTCTGTTTGGTCAGTCTTCAAACACCGAGCTCAAGGTCACTGGTTAAACAGGATCTCGATGGGCCAGTGTGCACAGATGTATTCTCCCAGTTCATTTAAAGAGAAATTACAGTGTCGGCAAGCCAGCAGTGTATGGAAATGCCTCCTCATACTTCGTTTTATGTATGTATGTATGTATGTATGTATGTATGTATGTATGTATGTATGTATGTATGTATCTATCTATCTATCTGTCTGTCTGTCTGTCTGTATCTATCTATCTATCTATCTATCTATCTATCTATCTATCTATCTATCTATCTATCTATCTATCTATCTATCTATCTATCTATCTATCTATTTATCTATCTATCTGTATCTATATGTATGTATCTATCTATCTATCTATCTATCTATCTATCTATCTATCTATCTATCTGTATCTATATGTATGTATCTATCTATCTATCTATCTATCTATCTATCTATCTATCTATCTATCTATCTATCTATCTATCTATCTATCTATCTATCTATCTATCTATCTATCTATCTATCTATCTATCTATCCATCCCACACACCCATCCATCCATCCATCCATATATATATATGTTGGTCTGTCTCTATCATTTTATCTATCTATCTATCTATCTATCTATCTGTCTGTCTGTCTGTCTGTCTGTCTGTCTGTCTGTCTGTCTGTCTGTCTACCTACCTACCTACCTACCTACCTACCTACCTACCTACCTATCAATCTATCTATCTATCTATCTATCTATCTATCTATCTATCTATCTATCTATCTATCTATCTATCTATCTATCTATCTATCTATCTATCTATCTATCTATCTATCTATCTATCTATCTATCTATCTATCCATCCATCCATCCGTCCATCCATCTATCTGTCTATGTACAATTTTATCCATCCATCCAACCGTCTGTCCATCTGCATGTCTGTCTGTCTGTCTGTCTAGGTGAGTCATGCAGTTTTGGGGGAGGTCCAGGGCCATCATGACCCTGTTGATACAGGTCTGCTTTATTTCCCAAAAGGCCTAGCTTCACTGTTTTCCTCTGATATGACTTTCTACAACCTGCACCACTGACTTCAGACATCACTGACATTTTGGATGTTGTGCATTGCTTTGCACTGATTGGACATGGGAAGCACAGATAATGCCTTCTGGATCTAGTTTTGTCAAATAAAGTCACTCCGAAATCGTCACCCACCCAGCGCAGCTCTAAATCCGGCAGCTCATATTTCACTGTGAATTGACTCCCCTGATGGAATGAGTGTCTGTGTCCTGTAGGTCAGCAGGAGGAGAGGATGCTGGTCTAATTAGCAGCAGAGGAATCTTCTGTCGGCCCAACACCTGTCACCACAGGCTCAACTCTGCCCCCTGCTGTCCACCAGAGGAACACAATCAAGGTGTCTACACCAGGGCAATGTGAAGGTATGCTGTTTTTACACAGGAATGATAAGTTCAGAGTTTCCAACACACACCAAACCATATACAGAGCAGCAAAAATGTGCCAATATGTGTGCGCCGTATGAATCTGTCAAGATGTGGTAGAAGAATACCCACTTTCGAGTGAGACATTTTGTCATAATGACAATGGCAGGAAGCGGGTGAATATTTCAGCGCTCCCACTCCCACTGTCACCTCATAAAGAAACAAACACACACAGTACCCTCACACAGAAGACCTGCTGCTCGCTCCAACATTTTAATTAATGACAACAGATTTTCTTCTCATAAGTGCTTTAATGTGGCTTATTGCTGTAGCAGTCCCCTTGGCCGTGGAAATATTATGTTGACGGATGTGCTGTGTCGCTGGGACTCCCTGGATGGAGGCAGCTGTCAAGCCCGAGATGATAACATTAAGGCGAGGGAAAGTGATGACAAATGCCTGTTATCAGCGAACGAGGCCAGTGACAAATCGAATTGCGGCTCCCAAGAACCCCCATTACACCGTAATAAAAAAAGATTGATGGTCCTCTCTGTCAGGACCTCTGTTAATGCGATTTCGACTGGTCTCTCCGGCTTCCAATTAAGATGGCAAGGAGAAGGAGGGAGAGAGAAGCGACTACACACGACCGACTAATTGGATCTGAGAAGCCAAAGGCGTTCTCTCGTTCTTTTACTCTTTCTTTCCCCTCTCTCTCTCTCTCTCTCTCACTGGTGGCAGCGCAGTCTGGAGTGAACGCTCTTGCATTGCGTTATTTCAGGATTTATGGTTGGAAGATGGGGATGCAGACTGCGCTGCCGGTGATGGGGAGCGCTGTCTCTCTGCCAGCTCCAACATACAGACGGGCACAGATGGGAGCGAAGACGCAAACCCAGCCAGTGATGAAACGTCCTGACAAACAGTGGGACAGACAGAGAGACAAATAGCTCCATGTGAGCCGCTTGCCATGCAATTAAGTAAATAAGGATTGACTGTGTGTCAGTGGTGGGCTTCGAGTACGTCATTCTTCACTGGTGTCTGTGTGCCCACTGATTTCATTACCTCTGAATGCTTGTTATGCTCCTCAAGGACTTCTTGGTGAACGACACTGTGGTGGTTAAGCAAAGAGTTTTCTCTTCGAAATCATATTAGTTTGACCTCACAATTGATAGGCCTGCATTTGAGTTTGTAACTCGGTCACGTTTGTGCCGGTTGACAATATCAGATCCTCTGTGTGGCGGCGTCTGAAAATTGTAGACTGACCTATAAAAGAAGACACTGTCCATCAGCTCATTCTCTAGAGGAACCTCCATGGCTCCTGTGTGACCCGAGGATTCATTGAATGATATAGGGGGTTTTATTGTGCCAAGCTTGTAGTTTTCGTCTGAGCTGTGCAGCCAGAGGGGAGATGTTTTGTCATTTTGACAGAACCTTCAGATCTTACTGACATAAAAAGGGGGTTGTGAGCAACCAATATTTTCACCACCTCTTTAGTTTAAGTATCTGCCCTTGTTGTGTTTACATGAAGTGTTTAACCTCTACTACAAAGTAACATTTAGTACAGTAATTGTCCCATACAGCATCAGACTCTACAATAATGTTCCATTAATTTATTTAAGTTAATGTATTTACTAACATGAAAATACATTTGTTACAGTATTCATTTATCTTTCTTAACATTCATTGTTAGTTCCTGTTTAATCAGTGCATTAATTAATATTAACCATTTTAGAGTGTTTCTGTTTCATTTGTAACTAATTAAACCATAACATTTATTTTATTTGATTATATTTTGCTTCCCCAGTGATGGGTTGCAACTGGAAGGGCATCCACTACGTAAAACATATGCTGGATAAGTTGGTGGTTCGTTCCGATGTGGTGACCCCAGATTGACAATGGGACTAAGCCGAAAGAAAATGAATGAATGAATTAATGTGCACATCACAGCATCACTACTGACTGTTTAACAATATTAATAGTATTTTCAGATACTTACTAATTTTATTAATCCAACTAAGCCGAAAAGAAAATGAATGAATGAATATTAAATATTGCTTTGCAAATTAGGTAAGCAATTGCCAAGATAATTGAAGACTAAAAACATTTTAAGCTAAAGTGATAAATTTGAGAAGTGATTCATTCATTCATTCATTTTTTTATTTCCAAAAATTGAAAAGTGAAAATTAATTAATTTTTCTAACAAAAATAAAGAACTGTAAATTGAAAATTAAGTTTTGAGAAATAAAAAATTTTCTGCACGTTGACTTTGTGGCCCTGATTTGACAAGGGGGTAGAGTCAAGGGAACTTGGATGTTTACGGCAGGCCCGTAAACGCCCAAGTTCCCTTAACTCCGCCCCCTTGTCAAATCAGGGCAGCAAAGTGAAACGTAAAGTGCAAAGTGAAAACAGCATGGCAAACTCACAGTTGACTGAATAGCAAAATAAAATGAGCATTGCAATCGACTAGACAGGTTTTTTTTTTTCTTAATTGTCAATAGTTTAGTTTTTTTTTCCACTGCTTGATTTTATTTTGTTTGCAATTTTATTTGATTTGTTTGCAAATTTCATTTTTATTTCTGAAAATTTAAAATTCCCTTTGCAGTTCTTTATTTTTATTAGCAAAATTATTTTTTATTTCTCAAAAATTTATTTTTGCATGTGATTTTTAGAGATTTGCATTTTATTTTTTGTTTGCAAAACTTTCTTTTATTTTGCAAGTATATATGACTCCATATTATTTGCTTTATGCAAAGTGAATGCACTAGGACTGCATTTATACAGCATTCCCTGAATCAACCTATGACTTTGTCATCACAACCATGAGCTCAACCAGCAATGCAACAAAGCTCCAGGAAATCACAGAAATTCTCTTCTGCATACTTGATTTGTGCATCTCATATGTCCGCATATGAAAGCATTCTGCATGCAAATGTTTATCAGGAAATGCTGGTGTGTATGATTCATTCGGTGTCGAGAGAATGGATTTCGCTGAGCAGAGTGTGCTGGTTTTGATGAATCTGGCCTGTTGAGTTTATGATGATCTAATAAGCTCATTTTGTGGCTCAGTTTTCATCACTCGGGCCCTGCTCAGAGCGGAGCTGTGAATCCAGGGCTAGGGAGGTGTGTGATGGATGGCCACAGTCTGGCCCCTTCCTCGCCCCCGTCCGGCTGGAGCTCCCGACAGCCAGGCCGAGGTTAGGGAGACAGAGGAAAGAGATCAATTCTTTGAGCACAGGGAGAAATTAGGCATGAAATTAAAGCGAGCTACTGCTGACCGCCGCCTGATCCTTACTGCAGTTAAGCCTTTATCTCAGCTTCTCTGTACGAAAGCAGAGGGCCACTCCTGTCCATTTGGCAATGCCCGGGGTAGAGGCTACACCGACAAATAGAGACAAAAGCAACAGACGAGTCCTGCCTAAGATGGCTGCCAGTTTCAGCGCTGATGACCCGCCATTACTTATACTGCTTGAGACCAAGTGCAAGGTCGGTTCAATCTAGCCCTGCCATAAATCAATGCACTAGTGGAGAAGCCAAGGTTACAGGCCCTGACAGCCATCGCTGAGGAAAGGGTATTTATAGACAAGGAGCCAGAAGTATCTGTGTGTGCGTGTCTGTGTACGCCTGCACGGATGCTTATATTCGGGTCACTGATCCTCTCTTTATACGTTATGCGAGAATGCATGTCTGTTGAATTATTTAAAAATTGCAGTTATGCTAAATTGTATTTATTGCTTTGATATGCATGTAATTCAATTGTTACTGCTGTCTGGATATTACAGAGCTAAACTATATGTGTTACAAATGTGGATTTGCATTCATGTGCATATGCAAAACAACAGTACGCAGACAGAGCAGCTCTTAATTGCAGTCCCAGCAAGCGTGTGAGTCTTTTGGGGAAAACAGAGCACAAAGGCTGTCTGGTGTGCCACCTAGAGTCTGCTGTCAATGACAGCACCAAGGTGTTGCACCTAAGACGACATCTTCAGCTAGTGTTTTGTCCTCTACTGGTGAGATGTAGAGTCAATTAATTACAGATTTAGAAAACAATAATGTTGATAATATTATAAACGCATCACCTTTGGCTTTTAAATGCTGACAATAATTTAAGCATAAACTAATTAATCTTAGACATCACAAAGACAAACATACTGTAGAAAAGATTGCAAACTTGCAACTTAAATTATTAAAACCTAGTTTTGTTTTGATTTAAATTATACAAAACATAGAGAAATGGTAGTAATTTGCTAACACTTTTTGAATGCTTGTAACTGAAAAACACCGTATGTATTTACCATGCACAAACTATGTATGTATGTATTAACATATTTTATAAATAAAATTATACTTAATATTAATGCGCACATGGGCGGCACGGTGGCGCAGTGGGAAGCACATTCGCCTCAGCTGGGTCAAATGGCATTTTTGTGTGGAGTTTGCATGTTCTCCTCGTGTTCGCATGGGTTTCCCTTAGGGTGCTCAGGTTTCCTCCACAAATCCAAAGACGTGGTATAGGTGAATTGAGTAAGCTAAATTGTGCTTAGTGTATGTGTGTGAATGAGTATGTATAGATATTTCCCAGTGTTGAGTTGCAGATGGAAGGGCATTTACTGCATAAAACATATGGCGACCCCAAATTAATAAAGAGACTAAGCCGAAAAGAAAATGAATGAATGAATGTGCACATCACAGCATCACTGCTGACTGTTTAATAATATTAATAGTATTTACAGATACTTACTAATTTTATTAATCCAACTAATCCTGGGTTTGTGATTCATTAAAATCAAGGACAAACATAGCAAAAGCCTTATTGTTTCAAACGTCTTGTTTATGATCAGATTTATAGCAACAACAAAAACGACATTAATGAATAGCTTGTTGCTTGTTAGCATGCATATTGGCAGTTTATTCCTACTTATAAGGCACATATTAAGGCTTTGTTCTGCATATTCCAGAACTATTAACCCCACACTGTACATGCAACAACTGCAAAAATGTCTTCACTCAAAAGCTTGTTGGTGGAAAACTATTAGTTATTAGGGAACATCTGCCTCCTAATATGAAGTGTAAACAAAAAGAGTGAAATCCAAAAAGAGTGAACATCCTATTAAAAGCACTGCCTTTCATGCTTACATTACTAAGCGTAACGAGACTTTTTCTAAAATAAATGCAATTGATTCTTATTTGTCATAATTCAACCTCCTTTATAAATCTTTGTGACACTTGAAAATATTCCTAAAAATGACAGTTTGAAGTATAATTTGTGTCTGTAACCCAACAAAGCAGAATGATTCACACCTAAAGGTTTAACACCTGGTTGTGTGTGTTTAAATTCCTAAAATCAAGCACCGGTGTGAGCAAATAGAAGGTCTAATATGTCACTAATGAATATGTAAAATGACACTAATGAATATGTAAAATGAGACACAAAATGAACATCCACACAGAGAGTGTTACATCTCTCTTTGTCTCGTTTGTTCATTTGCATATTTTCCCCATTCTTTTTGTCAACATACCAGCATATAGCTGTCAACTATGACACGTTCCTGCTACTTAGTTGTTAAGTCTCTTAAACAACTCACTGACAACTCTCTCACAACTCTCAAATCTGTGTGAGGCACGTCAGATATTCAACCAAGACATAAAATATATATTTTTGTCCATTTCTCCTTGCGATTGTTCGTATAGAGACATTTAGCTAAGAACTACATTTTAATTTCCTCGCCCTCAACTACTACTTTTTTTAGAGAACAATGAAGATATTTGTTCATTGAAGAACTGTTCATTAGAAATGTATGATATAAGTCCATGCTAGCACTTTTTTTGTGTGTTTTTTAGACATTCAAACACAGTGACTTACAAGTTTAGTCCAACAAACATTCACACAACAATTGACAATAAAAATGCAATATACAAACAATACATACAGAAGTATAGTGGTAATAGATTAATACAGTAATAAAAAAAGAAAAAGGAAAAATGACAAAAAGAAAACAAATAATAAAATAAAATACATACAAATAAATAAATAAATAAATAAATAAAAAATAAAATACTGACTTTCTGATTTATTTAAGTTAGTCTAATCCTCGTTAATTTAATTACTTTTTGCAGAATTTATGTTTTTAAAATAATCCATGAAAGGTTGCCAGATTTTATATAAATTGTCTTCTTTCTTTTTTGGGGAGAATCTGAGAATCCAAATGTTTCATTACAATCCTCAATAGGTGTACATATGCAGGAGCAGCTTTCTGTTTCCAGTTTAATAATATTAACCTTTGTGCTAGTAGACAGACAAATGGAACTTTATTTTGTTCTGTAATGTTTTTAGCTATCTCAAAATCAGTAATGCCTAAAACTGCAATTAGGGGATCTGGATCGATTGGTTTTTGACCTATTTTTTAGAATGTTAAAAGATATTTTCCCAGTAAGGTGATAATTTAGGACAACTCCACAACTAATGAGCCAGTGTTGCTGGTTCTAGCCTACACCCATTACATGCAGGGTCCACTTCTGGAAAATCTTACTAAGTTTTTGTTTGGACCAATGTAAACTATATATTACTTTAAATAGTGAGGCCATGGCTTGCACATACCGATTACCTGTGGGTCTGTTCATGAGCAATCTCCCATTGCTCATCAGTGATTTCAACACCTAAATCTCCCCCCCAAGAGGATTTTAGGTAATGTTGTTATGTTTGTTAACTGGAAGAGCATTCCATATATATATATATATATATATATATATATATATATATATATATATATATATATATATATATATATATATATATATATATATGAAATACCTACTTTTTATTGGGGTCACGCAAAATTATAATTTCCATTAATGCTTGATTCAGGGAATTAGGGTATAATGGGTTGTTTTGTTTAAAAAAAATCGCATCTGCAAATATAAAAAAATTGAACAGAGGTTAATTGTGTTTGCTTTGTAGTTGCTCAAATGAAGGAAATATTTGATTAATAAAATGTCTATAAAATTATAGCTGGAGAACTTTTATAGTCAGAAATCATATACAGGTAAAAGAAGATGAATACCCACCACAACTCTTGGTGATACATTGAGGTGTTATAAAGCAAAATGATTGGTCAGTGAAAGAAACTAAACATTACAACATTACCTTTAATCTACCACAGTCTTGATCATGTTCAAAGCAGATGAAAGCATGAGCTTCCTACATAAATAGAAAGCCGCACATAAGTTGACAACTGTTATGCTTTTTCTAAGACAGACTGTTTCACTTCATAAGACCTCAATATCACCAGTGGCTCAGTCGTTAGCACTGTCGCCTCACATCAAGAAGGTCGCTGGTTCAAGTCCCAACTGGGTGAGTTGGCATTTTTGTGTGGAGAAAGACATGGGGTATAGGTGAATTGATTAAACTAAATTGGCCGTAGTGTATGTATGTGAATGAGTGTGAATTGATGCTTTCCACTACTGGGTTGCAACTGGAAGCGCATCCGCAGTGTAAAATATATGCTGGATACGTTGGTGGTTCATTCCGCTGTATTTGCATAAAGGGACTAAGCCAAAGAAAGATGAATGAATGAATGTATCACCAGGAGCTCCAAGTAATACATTGTTTTGCCTGTACGTGTTATTTTGACTGTCAAAGTGCTGGTAGATGTTGAGTTGCATATTATGAATATCATAGTTTCAGCTAATAAAACATGTTTAAAAATCTGCTTAAGAGAACAAATATCACTTTAACAGTAAATAGGTATTTTGGGGTAATTTGTTCTATTGAGTAAGACTGCATATGTTGCCTGATGTTAAATATGCATTCACGTCTGGTTTCCTTCAGATATGCTTAAAAGATAATTTGAATATACATTTCCGACTGGTTTCAGACTTTTTTTAACTGACAATGCTTTGCCTTTGTATTGATCCAGATCTAAAGATACATAAACCAGTTTTTTAGGGTGTTTGGTCATCTGTTGTGTATTAGATCTCTGAAACTTATTAACAATGCAATCAGTCAAGTCTTAAAAGCATCAGAATTTACACCTCTGCCTTGCTCTGTCTTGATATTATTTCAATTCCGAAAAGTGGAAAAACATAATATGTCTCTGTTTTGTGTGTGTGTCTGTTTTCACAGCTGACCACATTACTGTGCAAAATACCACTTGCTCCTTGAAAAAATATCTAAATTCAAAGTTAAAAACTGTGAAATGTGTGAGAGGGTGACACTTCATTCATTCTGTTTGCATTTTGTGTCACAGTTTGCTGGTCTGTTAATGGATGTGTTAATGTCTCTAACTAAAACTGCAGTGATGCTGGCAGTGGTGCTAAACAGTCACATTTTAGTGTTATTTATCTGTATTCATATTATTCTAGATGACTTTGCTTGTGGTGTCATACCCATATGGACACTAGAGGGAGCTCAGGGTGCACACTTTAAACTAATGAGAGGTCAAAGGTCAAATGTTTCTCCCTGTTTGAAATGGAAATCTAACTTACATATCATAATAATATTTAACTACTCATACAAAATACTTAATTATAAATTTTTAAATAATGTATTAGTGTTTTTATTCCAGTTTTGTCTGAATTAAATGGGCTATATGCACATAGACTTTTCATTTTCAGCCAGGCATCCTCAGCACTTCCAGTCTTTCCATTATAAAATTGCTACATTTAACATCAGATTTTTTTTTAAAAATCAGTGATAATCACTGCCTGTTAGATATATGATATGAAGTGGGTCTCAGATCGGACAAGAGGCACTGCATTAAATTCCATTTCCCGCTGCCTTGTCTTTAAAATATGACAGTTTATTTTACTCTAGTATTTTCAATGGAATTTCTGCACTAGCCTGTTGCTACTGACGGTGCTAGATCTTGTTTTATCGGCTTGAACAACTAAATGAATGCTTATGTCTATTTAACTGAATGTATTGTAACTACATTACAACATCGATGCTGTAAAAGGAACCTTATGAAATTGAAAATAGTTACATTAAAATAGTATCACTTTCATACTTTCATACGGAAGTTTATCGTTGGTTTTAAAACTCTAGCTGTGAATCATACAATAATGCTCATATTTACATGTATCTAATAATGTATTCAGAAAAGCATGTATATGAAATAAATAGGATAGGATAGAATGTCAATCCAGATTCAGCCGTGCATACTTAAAATTTGCTTATTGCATGCACTACATAGCTTGAATATTTTCATAAATTGCTTAATTACATAGCAAAATTTTCTTAACATAGCCTTTAACTAACCCTGTCAAATACTAAAACCTACCATGGCTATTCGTTGCATTTAACAGTATAAGAGCATGTTTGTTTTTTCTCCGTCCTCTTTGAACTTTTACCTTCTGGTTGAAGCTTTAGAGCAATGTGCACTAGAACAGACTGACACAGAAACAGTTTCTTTCCTCAGGCAGTCCATCTCATCGACAGTTTTTAATAGTAATTGTGAAACAACATCACTACTTTTCATACACATATACACTTATTTATTTAACAACATACTTTACATGCCAATTTGCACAGCTGCACATGTTGTAAACAATCTAAACAGCTGCATAACGTTGTATATAGTAATATATACACTATTCACTATTTACTTCTATTTTTAAAATATATTTCCTGTTTTTGTCCTGTCTCTGTAGTTATCTTGCACTGTAGAAGCTGTCACGAAAACAAATTCCTCGTATGTGGGAACATACCTGGCAATAAAGCTCTTTCTGATTCTGATGATTTGTTTTATGCATATTATTGTTTTAAATAAGCATGCCTGTAAACTAAACACTTGATGTATTTTAAAAGTGCTTTATAAATAAACATTGACTTGACTTGGCTATATTAAAAATAATAATTAGAAAAATAAAATAGTAAAGAGCTTAAAATGATTAATTTTTCAGTGATTATTGTTATTGGTTTCACGTTTATAGAACTTTACTGCTACATTCTGTAAGTTTAACCAGAGTTGTTGAATCTGCTGTGAATCTGTTGCCTTTTTTGTTAGTTAGTTTTTTTAACACCTACATTTCTTGGTTCTATTCCAAAACCTTCATGAGGGTTTAGCTTTCTCCGAGGGGTCATGAAAAAAACAGTGCTGGTCAACCTTCATTCATTCACAAATGCCGGAAGACATTTTACTGTCCTAATTTACAACGTCAAAACAATAAGCCAATACACAGCTAGAATACGCAAGGTACGTGTGTCTGAGTACAGTCTTCTCTTTTATATGGCTCTAAAGGGAGTTTACCTAGAAACCTATTTGAAGTCATTGTACTTCCATTCTTTTTGTGTAGTGGGCCTAAATTTCAGCAAGTAGTGATAGGTCGCAACTACCTGTAACGGCGGAGTATAGCCTAAGAAAAAAGAGCCTTGAATGTCTGCCCGCTACGAATGACAATAAGCACAATTTCCCAGTTTGCACTGTGGCCTGTAGTCAGCGAGTGTGAGCTGGACTCTTTATCAATCAGACAGGGAATTTCTTTCACCCCTTAGGTGGCACTTTACAGCTCTTTAAAGTGAAAACAATGAGAAGCTGTAACCAGCCAGGAGTTATTAAGTGTTCTTGAAGGCTAGTGCTTTAACCTTTAACGGTCTGGGTCATCTGCTCAGCATCAGTACAAAAGCGCCCTCGTATTACCTTACAGACTCTCCAGCACACCTGAAAAGCCATGCTGGTGGTACAGTTTAGCCAAAAATTTGAATCGATACTTGTGTCATTCCAAACCTTTCTTTACCGCTTTGACTGTTTTTATACATACATTGATTGTCAATGGGGATCAAAACATGTTAGTGTGTGTTTTGTATAGGGCATTAAATTTAAACAACAGGAGCGGGTGAACTATCACTTTAAGGTGTCATTAACCAACATTGTGAATTAAACTTAAAAATAAACAATACAGCACCATTCTCTGTGGATTCAAGAGAACTATGTCATCTTCCCAGAAATTGTGATAAATGGCATTTGTGTCAGAGCATGCAGATGACACATGTAGTATTGAAGGCTGTCGTGTTATCAGTTTAGGAACATAGAAATCTGTGGAAGGTAATTGAACCAGCCAATTTTGGTTGGCTTAGGCACTTCAGAATAACTAAAACAAGAGTTAATAGTGATTGGTTTATTGGTTAATCCAGTTATCCAAGTCAAATATATGTTACGCATCAAGGCATTTAAATATGTTGTTCCATAATAGTTTATTTGCATGTTTCATGTTGTATAAACTAATTATCCACTATAGTTGAGTGCAGCAGTTCTTTTTAAATCTTAAGCGTTTATGCAGATCTTACTGTTTCCATTCAGCCTTTTTAAATGCAGTACCCCAAAATGTGCACAAAAATACACTCACCGGCCACTTTATTAGGTACACCTGTCCAACTGCTCGTTAACGGAAATTTCTAATCTGCCAATCACATGGCAGCAACTCAATGCATTTGGGTATGTAGACATAGTCAAGACGATTTGCTGCAGTTCAAATCGAGCATCAGAATGAGGAAGAAAGATGATTTAAGTGACTTTGAACGTTGCATGGTTGTTGTTGCCAGACGGGCTGGTCTGAGTATTTCAGAAACTGCTGATCTACTGGGATTTTCATGCACAACCATCTCTAGTGTTTACAGAGAATGGTCTGAAAAAGAGAAAATGTCCAGTGAGCGGCAGTTCTGTGGGCGCAAATGCCTTGTTGATGCCAGAGGTCAGAGGAGAATGGCCAGACTGGTTTGAGCTAATAGAAAGGTAACAGTAGCTCAAATAACCACTCGTTACAACAGAGGTATGCAGAAGAGCATCTCTGAACACACAACACATTGAACCTTGAGGCAGATGGGCTGCAGCAGCAGAAGACCACACCGGGTGCGATTCTTGTCAGCTAAGGACAGGAAACCGAGGCTACAATTCACACAGGCTCATCAAAATTGGACAATAGAAGATTGGAAAAATGTTGCCTGGTCTGATGAGTCTGGATTTGTGCTGCAACATTGGGATGGTAGGGTCAGAATTTGGTGTCAACAACATGAAACCTTGGGTTCATCCTACCTTTTATCAACCGTTCAGGCTGGTGGGAGTGGTGTAATGGTGTGGGGGATATTTTCTTGGCACACTTTTGGCCCATTAGTACCAATTGAGCATCGTGTCAACACCATAGCCTAGAATTGTTGCTGACCATGTCCTTCCCTATATGACCACAGTGTATCCATCTTCTGATGGCTTCTGACGTCATGTCATAAAGCACGAATCATCTCAGATTAGTTTCTTGAACATGACAATGAGTTCACTGTACTCAAATGGCCTCCACAGTCACCAGATCTCAATCCAATAGAGCCCCTTTTGGTTATGGTGGAACGGGAGGTTCACATCTTGGATGTACAGTCGACAAATCTGATGCTATCATGTTAATATGGACCAAAATCTCTGAGGAATATTTCCAGGGCCTTGTTGAATATATGCCACAATAGATTAAGGCAGTTCTGAAGTCAAAAGGAGGTCCAACCCAGGTACTAGTAAGGTGTACCTAATAAAGTGGCCGGTGAGTGTATGTAGACAGACCCACACTTATTTTTGGTAAATCAACATCTTTCCTGAGGCATTAAATACATGATCACTAATAAAGCCCTGTTGACCTCATTTTAACATTCATTTTCAGTGTTTACAAGACACATTACACCTGTTTCCACCTGGTTTAAACATTTGTTTAAATGCATATCATGTCCACTTCTGTGTGGATTTTGTCAAGACCCTTTCCTCTTAATTTTTCATTACTTTCGCAGGAGAGCTCAGTGTTAAGTATGAGTATTAAATGAATGAACCCATGCTAAGTAGGTTACAAGAAAGTGGGAAGGCAAGAGAAGGAAAAGGATCTGTATGGCAACTCTGATGTCAATCATAATCCATTTGTTTTGATATTAGGTCCCATAATGATAATCTTTTGTGGCCGTTCAAACTCATTTGACCACATGAGTGTCTATCTACACTATCAAATGAATTTTCAGGAAAAGTGGATAAGGTCAAAATGTTTTAGACCATGTTTAACTCACATTTACCATTACTCAGAGACTGGACTGGTAAAAACACATCTTAATACCGGGTGTAAATGAGGCCTAAGTGGCAGTGATAAGTGGATGTGCTGTGATAGTTGGGATTGAATCTCCAAACATGTTCTCAGAGAGGAGCAGTGAAGTCTGGCTGTAATTAACACAGGCAAACTGGCATTCCCACTGCAGCAGGTGCTGAAAAAAATGTCCTAATTGTGAGACGATGAATGGCTTGTGTTAAGAGGGACATCATCTGCTGGATAAGTATGTGTGTGTTTGTGGGTGTACGTGTCATAGTAAACACTTCTCACTACACATATAGCACATTATAGGATGACTTTTTGGGGACTTGAGTGAATGGCTGGGAAAACTGTTGCTGTTCTGTTCACCACCCAGTCTGCTTTTTTAGTCGGCAGAAAGTGACTGTATTAACAGAAACATACACTTAGCTAGACTTACAAACAGCTCTGTAAATCAGTCCCACACATAGAATAATATGCACCGCAGGGAGCTGTGCTTAAGAAAAAAGTAGTTAAGTATTTGTGAAAAATCCATTTTCACATGCACAATGCCTACGACTTCCACCTGGGAAGCTTGGCAGCCGCTCAACTTGTTTAACGTCCCACCGTATAGATCTATATACTTGTAGAGCATAAAAATAATAAAGTGTGTGAAACTTGTTTGATATGAGTGTCGGCTACGGCGCGTTGAAGTCACACTTCCGTAAGCCATAAAGGGGTGTGGAGGACACATATTTTCGTCTGTGCGTTCCAGATGTTTGTCATGCTCAACATGTCAGACGAACCTCTGAACAATTTGTCAAAATCCTCTTTTTTGGACGTTCGACACTTGAAAGGCATGAGGCAGGTTGTTTTTAGGACGGTTGTGACAGTGGCTTTCATGTTGAGATAATATCCACTCTTCTACATCTAGGGCAAGCTGGGAATGCAATCCCAGAATAAAAAAGACCACAGAATTGTCGGTTTTCCTTCTTTTCGCTCAGCTAAATCATTTTAATCGGTCCAGGTTTGGACACAGCTGACAACTGCGATAGAACACAGAGAAACAAACCCTCATGTTATGTTGAGATTGACTGTTTTACTGTTTGGGGTCTCAGGCAGGCCTATGAATTATGAGTGCAATAATAAATGTAATTTATAAATCAAGATCTTATTTTCCCTCTGCTTAAAAACTCATAATCCAGTAGGGACGCAATGTACCATAGGCTTTTCAGAAATCTGACTGATATCAATGATGTTCTTTGTCAGGCAGTAAAAACATCCTGCACCACATCATCTTTTTAAGTCTCTTTTATTCACCAAAGCTGCATTTATTTGAGTGCAGTGTATTTCTGTTGTGGTAAAGCTGGATTTTAATGACGCTCCGATCAGGATTTTTGCAGCCGATACCGAGTACAGATTCTTTGTCATGGTGATCGGCAGATACAGAATACCGATTCTGATGCTTCAAGTATGATGGTATGAAGTATGACGATGAAATGTATGATTCCCCTCTAAGTATGATAAGTGGAGATCTCTCCTTACCTAAGAAAATAAATTACGGATGCTGCATAATCCCTTAAACACTTTCTTTTATAACCATTTAGGTGTGAACATGTCATGGTCAGAAGCAGCTTTACAGAAATTAATAGATTAAACAGATAAAAAAAATAGTAAGAAAAATGACTAATAAGTGATTTGGAAACAACAATTCTCAATCAAGAAAAAGTTTGAAGCACATATTTGATACATAAGAAGTTAAAATGCAAACCTATAAATCGATTACTTCTTTGCTAAAAGGAAATAGGCCTATAAACTACTGTTTATTAAAATAATAATAATAATAATTCTTTACATTTATATAGTGCTTTTCTAGACTTTTAAAGTGCTTTACACAATGGGGGTGATCCCCTCATCCACCATTTTGCAGCATTCACCTGGATGACATAACAGCAGCCATATTGCGCCAGACCACACACCAGCTGATTGGTGGAGAGGAGACGATAGGAGTGATAAAGCCAATTATGATATGGGGATGGTTAGGAGGCCATGATGGACAGAGGCCACTGGGCAAATTTGGCCAAGAAACCGGGGTTAAACCCCTACTCTTTTTTAAAGGAGATCCTGAGATTTTTAACAACCACAAAGAGTCAGGACCTCGATTTAACAAAGTCAGCACTCACTGAGCAGTATAGAGTCCCCATCAATATACCGGGGCGTTAGGACCCACAGAGTGCCCCCTGTTGGCCTCACTAACACCACTTCTGGCAGCAACCTAGTTTTCCCATGTGGTCTTCCATCCAGGTACTGACCGGGCACAGCTCTGCTTAGCTTCAGTGGGCGACCATGTGAGAGTTGCAGAGAGCTAGCTGCCGGTTTATTGCACTAAGTAAAGTGAACTTGCAATATTTTCAAAAACATAGAACTTTTAATTAGTATTTGTAAAAAGGTCTAAATACATACAAGGTCATTCAAATATTTTGCTCATCTCCAACTATTGGTTGCGATTGGTTCATGAGATCGGCCAGATCAGCGAGTGCCGATTGAGTCATTAATGTGATTATCGGCCGATACCGATCTCCGGCCGATAGATCCATTGATTGATCAAATGTAATTACTTCATTTTAAAACAGTTGTTATTTTTTTGTTTGAGCAACATAGGCTTATTCTGAAAACATAGCCCTATATACATTTCTGGAGATTGCGAATTATGTAGCCTGAAGTACGTACCAGCTGACCGCTTACCTCCATATGGACGACTTTCCCGCTGTTACCTGTTTGTCCAGTTAGCTCAACATGTACGTCGATGGACTTGAGACGCAGAGAGGAGTTGACCATGAGGACTGGGTTCGAGTCGAGAAGAAGAATGGTTCCAGAAAGCGGGTGAGACAAAAACAGAAGCCAAAAACTTAAATAAACAAGTAAATAACAGGGTGACAATTTGGTAAAACATGCAAATGTGATAAAAATCAGGGGGCTTTTACTTTTCTGGATTTCTGTTGAAAACTCACGGTTGGGTTTAGGGAAGTGGGTGGGCGCTGGTTAATCGGTGCTTTTGAAAACACTATTGGTTGGGTTCAGGGAAGGAGGAGGTGGGTGGATCAGTCGATCGGTCAGTCAGTCAGTCAGTCAGTCATTCAGTCAATCAGTCGACAGCAGCCTCCAGTACACATTACTGAATGGCACTCACAAGAGAAATTTGAGAGCTGAAAAAGCATACACAGTGGCCTCTGGTGCATTCGTGAAAACAAAAACTGCAAAAAAGTAGCTCCTGGGACGTATTTGGCACTCTCCAGAAATATATATACACCGGTACGTTTTTAGAATGAGCCTGGGTTGATTTTGAGTCTTTAGTTCCGTCTTACCCTCCCTTTCAACCCAGGCTCATTCCGAAAATGTACCTCTATATACATTTCTGGAGAGTGCCAAATACATCACAGGAGCTGCTTTTTTTGCAGTTTTTGTTTTCACGAATCCACCAGAGGCCGCTGTGTACACTTTTTGAGATCTCAAATCTCTCTCGCGAGTGTTAATCGCCTACTGTTCTTGCATAAATCCACCAGAGGCCATTGTCGACTGACTGTTTGACTGACTAAATGACTGACTGACTGACTGACTGACCGATCAACTGACACACCCTCCTCCTTCCCTAAACCCAACAGACAATTTTAAAAAGCAATCCAGAAAAAGAATAGCCCTCGTCTGATTTTTAACACGTTTTCAGATTTTACCTCATTCTCACCCTGTTATTTACTTGTTTATTTTTATTTTTTTTGGCTTCTGTTTTTGTCTTACCCACTTTCAGGAACCGTTCTTCACCAGACTCGAACTCCGTTGTCGTGGTCAACTCCTCTCTGCGTCTCAAATCTACCGACGTTCGTGGCAAGCTCCTGGACAAACTGGTAACAGCGGGAAAGCCGTCTATACAGAGGTAAGCGGTCAGCTGGTAAGCACGAAAAGGAACGGCATCATACCGCCCCGTATCGTCCATTTGAAAAATGAAATGTAGCCATAGGTACTTTTGGCTACATAATTCGCAATCTCCAGAAATGTATATAGGGCTATGTTTTCAGAATGAGCCTATGTAGCTCACTTTTGATCCATTTGAAGCATCCATGCTGAATAAAAGTTGTTTTAAAAAAAGATGCTCATCCCAATTATTGTATTGTTTGTATATTGTAGAAAAACACAAATATAAAAAAACAGCCCCCAAACTGCAACAATCTTCATCAATGACATTTAAAGCATGCAAACAAATTGAAATCTAATCAGTTCTCATATTATAATCACTCTTGTTACTCCTCTCTGGGTCTTTCTTAGACCCCAAACAGTAAACAAGGTCTTGAGTGTCACACTGATCTCTCTGTTCAACAAGAGAAAACAGCCCAGTAGTGGATGCAAAACATTATTTCCCCATATTTGTACTAAACAATCTACCAAATTATCACTTCTTTCCTCTCCTTAATTTAATGATCTGTCCCCATTGTGTGGCCGGGGACATGTCCCCAGTGAATACAGTCTCATTGTAATACTCCCAGTTGCCTTTTTCAAAGTCAGGCTAATAACATGTCTTTATACCCAGCAGGAGCCTTTTCATGTTGTATTTATGAGCTAGCGGCACTTTACATATTCATTCTGCGGGTGCTAAACAATTGCCCGTGGGCTGCCGGGACTCTCTGTCCCTAAAGCCTTTCCAAAGCCACCTACCACTCTGCTTCACAGCTGTGGGACCGGACCCTCGCATCATTCACACAGATGCTGCAAGCACGGCATCTTTAAATTTAAGGAATCTGCTTTGTACAGACCAGTACATCAACATGTCTCAGTCCACTTCACAACAGCACTCCACTGGAGAGGATAAACTTAGTGCACTGAACCGCTGCGTTGACATCAGATGTTTTACCGGGTTAGAAAGAGACTCTGAAGTGACATGACTGTGACATACACAAACATGGGAGAGCGGAGGCCGGGACTCGCTCTATTACACCTTATCCGGCTGCAGAAAGAAGCGTGGGAGCAGTGGAGGGGGGTTACTGTAACAGCACAGCCTTCGACTCTACAGGCCTCGTTCAACACAAACAGGGCATCCCCAGGCTCCGGGAGACAGGCAGGCCAGATAGAAGGCCAGTGATTGATTAGTCTCCCCTGCTAGCACATTGACAGCTCGTGTCGAGGATCCAGTGAGTCCCGTATCAAATGTATCAACTGCTCGCCAAAACAGTTCTTATTTCAGTCGGCTCCCCTCCCTCCCCGCTCCCTCCTCCTCTTCGCCACTGCCAATACATCAACTTTGAACAGTGTCATTCAGTGATGCTTCCAGGTATAATCCACATCTATTTCCTGTCAATTAAGTCTCCCTTTTAAACATTGTGGCCATGTAATAAGAGCTGCTTTTAATGGACTGCATCAATATTTGTCATACCGATAGCAGCCAAAGTGGAATTAATTAACAAAGTAGGTTTCATCAATATTTGTGTCTTGTTGTAAAACCAGTTAAAGAAGGATGTTGAAATGTCAACTAAGATGATCTTTAGTTAAGTTTGACGAGTGTGAATATATGTAACATATATATACTACACAGATGTTAACATTCTCAGTCAATACCGATTGATATTATAATCCAATTCAGAGTAATAACTAGTTCCTCAAGTAATTTCACATAAAAGCAACACACTTTTTATTGAAATATATCTGATAATTGGCTGTTTTAAATCCTTGGTGCACTTTTAATATATAATATATAATTTTAATCTAATATATATAGTTTTTTTTTTTTCAAAGTAATACGTTTTAGAATATCTAGTCAGAATAACTAGTCATTCTTAACTCCATTA
Source organism: Danio aesculapii (assembly GCF_903798145.1). Taxonomy (NCBI): domain Eukaryota; kingdom Metazoa; phylum Chordata; class Actinopteri; order Cypriniformes; family Danionidae; genus Danio; species Danio aesculapii. Next base: position 24,839,107 of record NC_079447.1, on the reverse strand, counting down.
TCTTAAATCCTAAGATTAAATTGATATTTATTAACTCTTTGAATAATCTTACAGGGTTTCTGCAGGTTTCAAGTCAAATTTAGGACTTTTTAAGACCCTTCAGGACCATTATGAATGAAATTTTCGACTTATACAAAGCTAGAAACTTTCAATGGCCCAATTGGGTCAATGAAATTTGTATTTTCCTTTGTCAAAAAAAAATTTGAATGTAGTTTGTTCAGTTTCAATATTTTTTCAACATTTTTTTTAACCGAATACATAAAACCTTAAGTTTCATGCCTATTCATAAATATTATATCCACCCCCAACCCCACCCCCTTACTTCTAGAAATAGTTTTTGTATAAATGGAAGATCATATAAAGGCATATATTGCCCTGTTATTGTCACGAGGAATTATGTAATTGTTTAAAGATTTCTTTTGCTGATTAGGGAATTAAATTTAATTAGAATTTTCTGTAAAAATCTCTAAAAGCTGTGATTTTATCTCTGTTTTATTTAGATGGATTGTTGATAATTGGTTGTGTGTTCACCCAACTAGGTAGCTTTCGTTGGACAGAGGAAAATTAAGACCTTTTTAAAATGACTTAAGACCTACAACATAATATTTTAGTGAATTTAAGACTTTTTAAGGCCTAAAATTTAGTTTTTGAAATAGAAGACATTTTAAGACTTTTTAAGACACCCTGTATTAACATTGACTAAACTCCACTTAAGCTTCATATGCACAAACATTTAGTTGTAAAGAGCTTTTAAATTACAGTTTTATTGTCATTGACACCCAATTTAAGCAAGACTATAATCATCCCTGATCTCTGGCTGTGGCTTTTACTTTTAGCAGTCAGCTCATCTTTAATATGAAATCCTTGCATGTATTGGTTAATAACCAGTATTGGTTTACTTTATATTCACTTTTGTCCCAGCTTTGATTATACTAAACATCACACAATATACTCTATATACATTTATATATTTGTGGCGACAACATGGCCTTGTTTCTCAAAGGTGGCCACAAAGTAAGTGGCAGCAAAGACTCTTATTGACCCCCGGTGTCTATTTCTGGGGGCTTTGATAAGAAGGTCTCGAAGTGTTTTGGTTGGGGGTGGAGGTGGCAAAGGGAGAAAGCTTTGAGATCCAGAGACAGGCCAGTGTGTGAGAGAAAAGATGAGAAGGACATGGAGGTCTTGCACGGGGTTATCAGGACGTCAAAATATCTGGGTCCCTCTGTCAGCAGAGCAGGGTGATTAACACATCGACAGCCGCGAACGGGAAAGCAGGCCGGCGGAGGGGTGAGACCAAGAAGATAACAAGACTGATTGACATATGAAGGGTGAGAGAGAGAGAGAGAGATGGAGAGAGTGAGAGAGAGAGAGAGAGAGAATGCTTGTGGAATGCTGTAGTTCCCCCTCCTGTCCTTTTCCCCCCTTGCGTTTTCCCCCATTTTGGTTACATTTGCTTTACTTAAGAGTTTTGCATAACTAAAACAAATGTGGATTTCATATGCAAATTATTTTACATAATTACTGATTAAATTACATAGTACAGCAATCTTGCCATTAAAAAACTAATAATTTATTTTTTAATAGTTTTAGTTTTCATTGAAAAATATATATTTTTTATTAATTAGCGTGTGAAAAAATTATTTTATAACAAATTTCACCCACAAATTATTATATATAGAAATTTGATATTTAATTTGAATTTATTTTACGTGCTATAAATAGATAATTTGTTGATAATTCTCAAAAAAATTTATAATTAATGTGTGAAATATTTTATATATTTTGCTCTCTATTATTAAAAATTTATTTTTTATAAATACTTAAAATATTTTGAATAAATTGTGATATTCTTTTTTAATGTTTAGTTTTGTCCATTTTTGCCTTTATTAAGATATAAAGTAGCTTGGCCAGATGTTGGATTGAAAAAGAGGGAAAAGGTCTGTGGGCCGGGATTCAAACTCAAGATGCCCAAAGTGCAATGATGCTACACTCTAAACTCTAATAACTTGAGATTACTCAAATGATATGAGGAAAGTGTTTCCCTCAGTTCGTTTAAGTAATGGGAAGTCAACAACTTAATTAATTTAGTTGACCAAATGTAGTCTCTTCATTGAGTTAACTTAAATGTTTAAGTACAGTCAACTTAAATGTTTAAGTACAGATAACTTAAAATGGCTAATAGACTAAACTTTCACATTTTTTAGCTTTTATATTCTTTTACTTTATTCTTGACTATGGGTCATTAGCCCAATTCTTAACTTACACCTGGAGGACCAGAACATCCACACACACACACACACTATGAACAATTTAGCATGTCTTTGGACATGTTAAAAACTGGAGCACCCGGAGGAAACCCACACGAACATGGGGAGAACATGCAAACTCCACACAGGAATGCCAACTGACCCAACCGGGACTTGAACCAGTGACCTTCTTGACAGCATTACCCACTGCACACACCCCGTGTGTATAACAATTAAGAAAAATGTATAAGCATTTTAATATCTACTTACTAATTTAACATTACTCTTTCATCAGATGGGTTCAGGTAGTGCCCCTGTCCTGCTGCGCGTCAGCAAAACTCAGCATAACAAGCTAAATGACCACCTTGTGTCATATAACAAATATCGACCAATCAGCACGGTTGTCAAGGCAGAATTTCAAGTGCAACCAATCATTTTAAACAAAGACATGATGAATCCTTTAAAGAAGTTAAAATGTTAAGTTTTGAGAATTAATTAAAAGTTTTTGCTGCCTAATGAGTAAGTTAAACTCACTTGTTTAAGTATTGATGCCAAAACTTGGTATTTTAAGTTATGTTCATTTATTCATTCATTTTCTTTTCGGCTTAGTCCCTTTATTAATCCGGGGAATCCGGGGAACCAATCTCTGGGAAACATCCACACACACTCATAGACAATTTAGCCTACCCAATTCACCTGTACCGCATGTCTTTGGACTGTGGGGGAAACTGGGGCACCCGGAGAACATGCAAAATCCACACAGAAATGCCAGCTGAGCCGTGGCTCGAACCAGCAACCCAGCGACCTTCTTTATGTGAGGTGACAGCACTACCTACTGCGCCACTGCGTCACCTTAAGTAATGTTATATTAACTCAATATCTTTAGAAATGACAACAGCGGGGTTTGCAGTGTATAAGTCAGCCTGCTGCATAATAGACTGTTGGCAGTTTCTTGTGTATTTAGCTAATTATCTTTTAAAAATGCTCACAACATCTTAAAACATTATTTCAGTGGCATACAGTTCCTAATATTACTTTTTATTATCTATTTATACATTTTCATACACAAAATGATAATCCTAAAACTCAATTATTAATCCAGATTAGCAGTTAGTCTTAAAAATACCACAGTTAAACCATCCTCAAAGCATAAAGTAGCAGTTCTCATTCATCAAGGGCCATGTTGACACATTTAACAAGTCCTTGTTGAATTTAACAGGCCCTCTGTTCAGTAGGCAATCCAGCAGCACTTGATCTCCGGCCCCCGTGAATGAGCTAGTTAGCCATATCACTTAATTGGGCCTAATGGAACACGCATCATACCCAGCTTTATCACACACAGTATAGCTGCTGAGGAGATAAGAGCTCTTTGGTGCTCGCTGACTATTTAGTGCCTGTAATCTGCTGTTAGAGACTCTTTGACTCGTTTATTCAGATCTCAATGTGCTGTATGAACAAGAGAGCAACCAGATGACTGCTGTAGGGACTCCACTTAAAGACCATTTGTCACAAAGCACAGCAAACAACAACAACGAGCTATAATAATAAGTACAATAACATTCACAGCAGTCATTGTTTACTAAATTGAGCTAGTTAGACGCACTAGAATGTTGCATGGTTTTTCTAGTGTGTCGAATTCGTGTGGATTTATGGACATTCTCAGAATGCTCAAAGCATTATCAGATATTATTTTAGCGCTTAAGACAAAGTCCGGTGGATTTATTCAGAACAAGGCCTGCATAGCGTCTAATTGGTTCCCCAGGTTGTCTATATAGGTAACATCTTGTTTCCATGCTAATGATGCTGTAGTGTGGTTTTACAGCTGCAGAGGGACTGCAGAGGTTACAGGGTCAAGGAAGGCGTGAGGGTGGCAGGGGATCCCCATGCTTGTGTGAGACTGACCTCAGAACAGCGTATATACACCGGAGGTTTTACAGCCGAAACATTTGGGTTATCTGGTGTTAGTTGCACGTGGTGTTATGTTAACCTGACTTATGACTTGAAATGACATGAGAGAATTTGGCCATTCTCTGGTCTGAGCACACTTTAGCAGACCCAAGCGCTTTATGATTATTTCTAGACTTTAGAAGCAGATGCGAAAGCAGATATATGTTCTGTTGGCTACTAGATGGACATATGGCCACAAATGTGTTCCTTTATCAACTGAAAAGTGGCCAAACTGTGGATCCGGTGAGCATCAGATGCACCGAGTCGTTCACAAACAATTCAAAAGTTGCATATGGACCTGACATGCTTTGTATGGAAAAATAATTACAACATCCTTTGAAGAGGACTATATAAACACAAGCACTCTCTACATGCCGTTTTCTCCTTTCAACTTAGCCTTTCCTTAAAATTCCAGCAAGATTTGCACCTTCTCTGCTTTTTCAATCTGTTCATTCTTTGAGTCTGCTTCCCTCTCTTTCTGTCCTTCTTGCTTACGGACACAATCTGCTGCTTGCTTTCTCTGTTCATTTAATTTTAGTGACCTAATCTAATGACCGAATCCCCTCGTATGTCTTTTTATTTTTGACAAAGAAACGGGAATATTCATCTTTGGTGTTTTGAATATGGAAGGGTGAACTGGTTTGTTTAAATATGTCCAACTATGTCTGCATAAACTTTGCTAACTTGTTGCAAGAATGCAAGAATTACTATAAATTTTTCATTTTTAATTTTGAATACTTGTAGACATAGTTACAGTCAGAGTCATCATTAAACCAAATTATTGGTTTATTATTAGCCCCCCTTTGAATTTTTTTTTCTTTTTTAAATATTTCCCAAATGATGTTTAACAGAGCAAGGAAATTTTCACAGTATGTCTGATAATATTTTTTTCTTTTGGGCAAAGTCTTATTTGTTTTATTTCAGCTAGAATAAAAGCCGTTTTTCATCTTTTAAAAAACAGTTTAAAGTCAAAATTATTAGCCCCTTTAAGCTATATTTTTTTCGATAATCTACAGAACAAACCATCATTATACAATGACTTGCCTAATTACCCTAACCTGCCTAGTTAACCTAATTAACCTAGTTAAGCCTTTAAATGTCACTTTAAGCTGTATAGAAGTGTCTTGAAAAATATCTAGTTAAATATTATTTACTGTCATCATAGCAAAAATAAAATAAATCTGTTATTAGAAATGAGTTATTAAAACTATCATGTTTAGAAATGTGCTGAAAAAATCTTCGTTTAACAGAAATTGAGGAAAAAATAAACAGGGGGGCTAATCATTCTGACTTCAACTGTATATGCATTATATATACAAAATATAATATGCAATATTAATATGAATTATACCCATTTAATAAATTATATTTGATAGATAATTACTTTTTAATCTAAATGTCCTGGAATCAATATAGTCATCATCTTGCCAACATTGATTTTTTTTCTCATTCATGAAATGTTTTATTCAAAAATGATGTTTTAATATTATTCTAAATTATATAATTGAAAAAAAAACGTATTATTTATTTTTATTTAATAATTAATATTTTATTCTAAATGGTAATCAGGATAGTTACCATCTAGCTAACATTCATTTTTCCCATATGATTTGTTTTGCATATTTAAAAAGTTTATTATTATTATTTTTTTATCTGTTTATTAAACTTTTACAGATATAACAAAGTAATTTTACAGAGAAATTTAAACAAATATTATTCTCATCCCTACCCTCTAAACAAGATGAAATGACATTTATCCAAGAAAAAAGAAAAAGAAAAAAAATTAAATTAATAGAAAATTTTATTAATTAAAAAAAATATATAAATAAATAAATAAATAAATAAATAAATATATATATATACCTTGTACCTTGATAACCCAATTCTACAAATATTAGTCCTCAGGTATTTATTACTAATATTATTATACATTTTTGTTAATCAAATAGGGAAACATTCATGTTCCCTACTTGATTTTTTAGCATATTAAAAAAGACATGCGGTATAGGTGAATTGGATCAACAAAATTTCACGTATTGTATGAATGAATGAGAGAGTGTATGGGTGTTTCCCAGTACTTGGTTGCGGCTGGAAGGGCATTCGCCGCATAAAACATTTGCTGGAATAGTTGGTGGTTCATCCCGCTGTGGCGAGCCCTGACTAAGCCGAAGAAAAATTATTGAATAAAAGAAAAAATTGGGCAGCGTGGTGGTGCAGTTGGTAGCACTTTCGCCTTAGAGCAAGAAGGTCGCTGGTTCGAGCCTGGGCTGGGTCAGTTGCCATTTCTGTGTGGAGTTTGCATGTTCTCTCAGTGTTTCCGTGGGTTTCATCTGGGTGCTCTGGTTTCCCCCACAATCCAAAGACATGCAGTACAGGTGAATTGGGTAAGCTAAATTGTTCGTAGTGTATGAATGGGAGTGTTTGGGTGGTTCCCAGTGATGGGTTGCAGCTGGAATGGCATCTGCTGCGTAAAACATATGCTGGATAAGTTGGCTGTTCATTCCGCTGTGGCAAGCCCAGATTAATAAACGGATTAAGCTGAAAACAAATGAATGAATTATTATTATAATTTTTATTATTTATTAATTTATTATAATTAATAATAGTTTAACATTAGATTTTCTATTAATTTAATGAAAACTGTCAGCACCAATGGCATAGTGGTGAGTGTGTTGATACATGCGCTCCGGTGCTCACAATGACCTGAGTTTAATTCCTGCCTCGAGGTCTTATGCCAATCCTTCTGCTCTCTACGCTTTTCTGTTAATATTCTCTACTGTCCTATCCATTAGGGATGAAAACCCTGAAAAAATAATTATAAAAAATTATTTAATGTATACTTATTAATGAATGTTATTCTAAATGGTAGTTAATTTATTCAAAATTTTAATAAGGATTAATAATGGTTAGAAATGACTTCCATTACTATCATCTTACTTTTCCCAGGCGGAGAAAGAACTTTGGTTACACATGTAAGCATGTGTGGTTTACATGTCATCATTCCTGCTTATTTGTGTTTTAAGTAATTTAATGTGTTCCAGCTTCTCCTGGAATCCCCTACAGTAGGTATTTTGGTCCCATAAACCTTTCAAGAATTTTGAAGAGATCTGACACCATGAAGTCCTGGATCTGTTAACGACCTTGGTGTTTATAGTCTTAAGAAAACAAAGCCGTATCTCTTCTTGTATCTCGAGGTTTGTGTATTGTGGATGGTCTGTATTTCTCAGTGTTTATCTGTGCATGTAAGACTTTCCAGATATGAGCTGAAGAGCGTGTCAGACAAGACACTATGAGAAGAGGCCTCCAGTGGAAACATGATCCAGCATAAGGGAATCTCTCTCTCCCTTTCTGTCATCCTGGCCAGAGAAGATTGAGAGACGAGTCAGATTCCCTGTGGGCCACTGAAATCTCTTTCTTCTTTGCCCCTGCCTTTTCTCTCTCTTTCTCTTTCTGCAGTAGTCACCCTCACCCCAACCCTGTCCTCACTTAAAAAGACAAGATTTTTTAATAGCCCAGCAGAACGCCTGTTAAATGCATTGATGTATGACAGGGAGAAAAAAGAAAGAGAGATGAGCAAACAGACAGATTTGGGAAGAGAAAGAAGGTAAGCAGGGAAAGATAAAGTGGGTGTTTAAAAAAGATAAATAATCTGAGACAAACTGATTGTGATGTGTGAGAGAGATGAAAGAAGAAAAAGCAATGGAAATGTGGACTGACAGTATTTTACAAAGCAACGCATACAAATAACAAACAAAGCTGGCTTACTTAAAATTTGATAAATAGTTAATATATAGTTATTAACACACTTACAAGGTGACTGACTTTGTGAATGGCAAGTGTTCCGGTTCTGCAGAAATCTGCAGAGCTCGTGTGGACCTTCTTATGTGTTTACAAGACTGTAAATCACATTTCACTCAAGAGATAGTGGCCATGTAACAGTTCAAAGACAGGAGAGCCAAGAGGACAATAAATACCATTCTTCCATGCACTTGTGTTCAGATGTTCTCAAGGACATATCATTTTTTTTCAATGCATAGTCTAACCATTTGTTCAAGATGTATAGAAATACCCAAAATAAAAAATGCTAATTCAACTCGTTTTACAACAAACCCAGGGTAACTAACTATATGGGTTTTCTACACTATAAACCTTTTTGTAGTAAATGGTTATACAAATGTATACACCAAAAAGATGGTTAACCTATGACTATTTATTCTGTAATTACAGTAAGGGCGAACTTTAATGGCATTTATTCAACTGCAGCTAATTTTTCTGGGAATAGTAAGTTTAGCCTATACACAATCCACAGAAAACTTGAACATCTAATACTGTTTATATAGCCTACTGCTTTGTGCCTTTAAATTGAGTGTATACTGAACTTTGTGTGGCAAAGTAAAACTTTGGTAAACAAAGTAAAAGTTTGGTAAAACAAACATGAGTATATAGGCTACTATTTTCCTTTTTTAATAGGCCTAGGAATGTTAATTATATCCAGTAACGTCAAACAAATTACCTCAGTTGTCGAGTAGAATCGCGGGATCCTCCAGGAATACGTGAACACGAAGTGAGAATAGCTTTGTTTTCGCTGTCCGTTGTCATTTGTAAAGATATCCCGATGGTATTTGCGATTTTGCGTTTGTACGGATCCCTTGAAACTTCCCAAACGCGTGACGTTCGGAATTCGCGCCGTTTTTTACCACGGGTAACGTAAACAGTTGTTCAAGCTTTGTTCAGGCACTTAGTTCTTTGTCAGATATCGGCTCATTAAGAGTAGATATATGCTACATAGCCTCATTAGCTGCTATACGAGCGTGTGGGAACTGTTAAAGCATGAAACGAATGTATCTGTAGGTACATCAACATAATATGTTCGGTTTAGACCTCCACATTGAAAGGTATGACAGATTTGAACTGGTTTGCTAACTTTTGCATATTATTATATTTTTATGCTTTGCTTCCAAGTTTTAGCTGTATGCACACAGATGTAAACTTCTACATGTATGTTTCACAGCTTACATTTTCATAGATGGACACTGCTGTGATTTAGGTTAAAAACATTTAGCACAAATCTGATCTGTAATTATTGACAAATCAAACATGAACACATAATAAAAACTGTTAGCCTACTCGCTACTGTGCAACATTAATTGGAATAGCACTGTTTTGTTTTGTTTTTTTAATCTTTCTGAAAATCTAGCATCAAGATTTGCATTTGTGTGGTTGGTGGTAATAGCCTTGTGAGTAGTGTGGTGACGAGCACCAATACTATTGACATCCCAAGTTCGAGTCGAGGCTTGCTTGCTTGGTTTGTTTGGCAAACCTGCAAAAATGTAAAAATTCAAAGTTCTTACTTACATGGTCTGAACCTTATTGCACTCTTTTCTACTGTTTGGGTAAGAAAAAAGGCAAAGGTTTTACCACATCTTTACTGTGCACCTGTAACTGTAGTTATATGCATGTATGAATATCTATTGTGGTGGCACGGTGGCTCATTGGTTAGCACTGTCGCCTCACAGCAAGAAGTTTCTGTGTGGAGTTTGCATGTTCTCTTTGTGTTGTTGTGGTTTCATTCAGGTGTGTGAATGAGTGTGTATGGCTGTTTCCCAGTACTGGGTTGCAGCTGGAAGGGCATCCGCTGTGTAAAACATATGCTGGATAAGTTTGCAGTTCATTCCACTGTGGTAACCCCTGATAAATAAAGAGACTAAGTTGAAGGAAAATGAATGAATGTAAATTGGTCATAGTGTGTGTGAATGAAAGAGTGTATGGGTGTTTCCCAGTACTTTGTTGCAACCGGAAGGGCATTCGCTACGTAAAACATATTCTGGAATAGTTGATGGTTCATTCCGCTGTGGTGACCCCTGATAAATAAGGGACTAAGCCGAAGGAGAATGAATGAATGAATATCTATTGCAATAGTCACTCTCTCACTATCCTTTGCTTAGTCCCTGATTAATCAGGGGTTGCCACAGTGGAAGGAACTGCCAATTACGTCTGATATATGTTTTATGCCGAGGATGCCCTTCCAGCCTCATTCCAGCACTCGGAAACACCAACACAATCTCTCATTCACACACATGCTCCTTTACTATGGCCATTTTTAGTTTTACCTATTCACCTGTACCTCATGTCTTTTGACTGTGGGAAGGGGAAACCGGAGCACCCAGAGGAAACCCATGTGAACACTGGGAGAACATGCAAACTCCACACAGAAATACCACCTGGCCCAGCTGGGAGCAAATATTGATATATTTTATAAAATATACCACTGTACAACACGACATAAGTTTATAATATTGAGTTGTTGGGTATAAAAACACAAACCTTACAAAAATGAGCCATGGTTCTTCAGCAAAAGTGCTGTAACTACGTTATATTCTGGCCATTTGTATAACCACAGTTTTTTAGTTAGGTTTAAGTTGGGTTAGTAATCAAATGTCACTTCTATACATGTCTATCATGCAGATCAATCTTTTCTGCAAGCAACAATGAACAAACAACAACTTGCTACCAAATTTTTTATTAAAGAAAATTATTTCTCCTATTATGGGTTTTTGAAAATGAGCTTCCATGCAGTGTGTAACACAGCTCTAAGTGAATGAAAACATCCAGCTGAGGTTTAAATCTGAAAGTGTAAAACTATTGATTCTTTAACTTCTTTAAAATTCTTTAAATTCTTTTGCTTGAACACATTGATGTCGATACGGTACATCATCAAATATGTAGTTTCAGATACGCTAAAATGTAAACGCGCATTTCCCTTCAGACACCAGCAGAGCCCTGGGATCACGGGACTGAACATGACGCAAAGATGACAATCACTGACAGATGGAGATTCGGCTATGGGGAATAAAGGGTTAAAGTTCATTTTCACAACAATAGCACAGTATAGCCAACCTGGTGCTGTGTTTGTTCCTGTCATTTTTCTGATGATTGATACATTAACCTACGCTGCAGCGCGGGATTTGCTGGTCATTTGCTATTAAAGGAAAGAGCAGCAGAGACCATTATGTGTGGGATTTTGTCAGAGTTTGACAGGGACTTTGGCCCAATCCCAATTCTACCCCTTAGCCCTTCCCCTTACCCCTTTTGCACGTTACCGTGAAGGGGTAGGGGTGTCCCAATTCTTTTAAGCTTGAAGGCGTAGGGCTAAGGGGAAGGGGTAAATAGCCCTTCGAACAAAGATTTTTCAGGACCACACTCGAAACCAAGGGGTAAGAAAATTTCCCAGAATACACCAGCCAAAACTGCAGGATAGTTACACCCGGAAGTAAGGAGATCCACAAATTAATATTTTTTGTCATTGTTATGAATTTTTACATCAAACAAACATATGTTTTAACATATTCATAACCACGTTCGTGTTTTGCTTTAAAAAAAAAAATTGCGATCTATAATCCATAATCATAACTCTTGTACAGCAGTCCCACAACATTCTTTCACTCGATGACACTCGAATACCCTGTCAGAAAAGTCTTGTGGCTGGGAATGAGCTTTTTACAGTGTCTGCTATAAAGTTAATGTTGTTTTTGCTGTGTTTACATAGATGAATATGCCCACTGTGTTAAAGGCACAGTATTACGATCTTATTGCCACATTATATCGTTATGATAACATGATATATGCCTTCAGTGATGTCCTAAAGCTAAATATCAAAAAATAAAACAACTGGAATAACTACAGCAGTCGCGATCATCTGATCTCATATGAAGTAAGAGATTGCGATGACATATGATGACGTGTAAGGGTGTTGTAGTGCTGTCCCATTTCTTAGGGGAAAATTTTGAAGCCCTTCCCCTTCACACTTGGTTTTAAGAGCCAAAAATAGAATTGGGATTGGGCCTTTGTCAGTAACTGTTACAGTTCATATGACAGTTTCCTCTTACTCAGTATCATAACATGTAAGTGTAATTAAAATTGTTGCCTCATTTTCTGTAGTTTGCAAAATATGTGTTTAATTGTCTGTTATAATTTGTAATCGCTCCACGGAGCTTGTAATTACATATCTATTATAGATCAGTGCTTGTACTGTATCTCTCAGATTAAACCTTCATGGGGCTATTCACATATTGTGTCCAAGACCACGTTGAAAACGCATCATGTGCTTCTTCCTTTATCGATTTAAATGCATTTCTGAACTGGCAATCCTCTGCTGTTTGTCGTTGCTAAGGCCACCATCAGTTTTTCCTCACAAGCGCTGCATGGTCAATTTTCAAAATAGTTCAACTTTTGCCACTGTGTGGATTAATACTGAATGTGTCTCATTGTTATTACTTGGGGTTAGGTTTAAGAGTAGAGTAATATGCTGGTGTTAAACTGCATTGCTTTATTGCATTCCTGCATTGGTATGCTCTCACATACTCTCTGGCTGCTACTTCATAGCCATGGTAGGCATTTCTCTCTGTCTCGTGCTGAACACAGTCGACCAATCGCAACAGACTGGGTCATCGGACCAAGCAGCACAGATTAGCTTCGTACATAGATAGGTTTGGGAACAAATGAATCGCTGAACAAATCATATGGGAGTCATTTGAGATAATCAGGTAAAAATAAATGCATATTATAAGACAGTAAAAGTGTTTTTTGACCTTGCATGCATATCAGCCTGTTGTTGGAGACCCCCAAAACCAAAATATGACCCTTTATAATGCAAAATAGGGGCTCTTTAAAGCCGAATTCACAGATTACAGGATGTCTCTGACATTCCACAACCAAACAAGCACAGATTCAGCATGTTCAGACACCAACAGACAAGAGTAACACATCCAGCAAAACCCAACAATGTCAGTTGCTGTCTGTCTGTGAACTGACCTTAAAATGTTCATGAAACAGCCAGAAAACTACAAGGGTTATCGGTTTGCATTAGAATTGCATATAAGCTAATTGTAAAGAAACATTTATTAAATAATTCATTATTAACTACCTTATTTTAGGCCTGAATCAATACAAATGGAAATATTTTCTTTAAAAAATATTTCACAAAAGTTGTCATGGTTTATTATGCTTTATCTAGCGTAAAGGAAAAGTTACTGGGTGTTATTAGAATCATAATCAACACAATATTTGACTTTGGGAAATATATAAGAAATAAAACAGGAAAACAGAGTGATGTAAATTTACAAGTAGTGTCAGGATTACTATATAATTATACATCACCACAAAACTGAAAGTAAAATGTTAGTCCTCAGTGATTCCATAATTCTTTTTAGTCTACAGTCCTGCACAGTAAATGATCAAGAAGAATGCATGCAGAAAGAATGTTCTGATGCTTGTCCATCCCTCTCTCTTGCAGCATTCTTTGATACCTTTTTAATGGACAGATTTCACCAGGAATGCTGTTCATTGTCTACGGGCTGAGTCCTGATCCAAAAACACTACAATTCTGCTGGAGTCAAGTCCCGGAAACGCTACGGAACTGAAATCCCAAACATCATGACCACGTTTCCTTCCGGATGTCCATGAGCACAGTTGTCAGCCCCATCACAGGATCTTACGGACAAACTCGGCAAACCACACAGGCAGGCCACACGGTCATTCTGCATTTAAAACTTACACAGTTCCTCTGTTTTATTGTGCTGAACTTTATTCTGTGGTAGGTGGTGACAGCTTTAACAATACAGCAACAAAAACACAGATTCACGCATTCTAAAATGTACTCTCCTGCTCTACACTTTAATTTTAGAGTCCAAACATATTTCCAAGCAGGTTTCTAACCAGACAAGTAAAAAAGCAACAGAGTAAGAAATCTTCAGACACATTTGTGATTTTAATCAATGAAATACCTTCAGCACTACCTCATATTGAAGGCTTGCGCTGACCTAAAATACATTTGGAAAAGTAAAAAACTTCCTTTAAACCCACGCAAGGCTCTGCAATGACATTTGCCAGCCAGCCAGGAACAATTTCCCACGCTTTTACTCCTTTTCGCGACAGAAAGAGTGGACGTCGGCTTTGCCTGAACAGCCTTCCTGAATCCAGTGCGTGGCATTTTATGTCTAGCTTAAGCCTGAGCAGTTATGCCGCCGTAAATTTAGCCATTTCAGACATTCAGTCACTTCTCTCAGCTAATATCAAGCAGAAGTGACCCGCCAGTGCTTTTACAGCCTCTATGCCATGTGTGCGTGTGCAGATCATGTATTGTAATAGCAGAAGAAAGATGTAAAAAGCAGTCTGTGAGGAGGGCAGAGGGAATAGATGGTGGAGGGAGAACATGAATGTGCTGGGAGCAGGGCAATGCTTGGAATGAGTCCAGCTTATAACTTTTTTGTAACAAATGGAGGCCAGACATCAGCACAAGGCGTGTGAAAA